>NC_142034.1:75619982-75783377 GCF_982192425.1 Myodes glareolus | reverse complement strand
CTGTCATATCATCTGCAAATAATAAAAATTTGACTTCTTCCATTCTGATTCTAATCCCTTTGATTTCCTTATGTTGTCTTATTGCTATTGCTAGAACGTCAAGCACTATGTTGAAGAGAGATGTTGAGAGTGGACAGCCTTATCTTGTTCCTGATTTTAGTGGAATGGCTTTGAGTTTCTTTCCATTTAATTTGATATTAGCTGTTGGCTTGCTGTATATTGCTTTCGTTATATTTAGATATGATCTTTGTATCCCTAACCTCTCCAGGACCTTTATCATAAAGGGGTGTTGAATTTTGTCAAATGCTTTTTCAGCATCTAATGAAATGATCATATGGTTTTTTCCTTTCAGTTTATTTATATGATAGATTACATTGATAGATTTTCATATGTTGAACCAGCCCTGCTTCTCTGGGATGAAGTTTACTTGATCATATTGGATAATTTTTTGATGTGTTCATGGATTCAGTTTGCCATTATTTTATTGAGAATTTTTGCATCGATGTTCATGAGCGAGATTGGTCTGCAATTCTCTTTCTTGGTTGAATCTTTGTGTGGTTTTGGTATCAGGGTAACTGCAGCTTCATAAAAAGAGTTTGGCAATGATTCTTCTGTTTCTATTATGTGAAACACATTAAGGAGTATATATATCAGCTATTCTTGGAAGTTCTGGTAAAACTCTGCATTTAAACCATCTGGTCCTGGGCTTTGTTTGGTTGGGAGGTTTTTTTATGATAGCTTCTATTTCCTCACGACTTATAGGTCTATGTAAATTGTTCACGTGGTCTTGATTCAATTTTGGTATATGGTATTTATCTAAAAACAAGTCCATTTCTTTTACATTTTCCAATGTTGTGGCATATAGGCCTTTGTAGTAAGTCCTAATAATTTTCTGAATTTCCTCAGTGTCTGTTGTTATGTCCCCCTTTTCATTTCTGATCTTGTCAATTTGCATGTTCTCTCTCTGCATTTTGATTAGTTTGGATAAAGGTTTGTCAATCTTGTTGACTTTCTCAAAGAACCAGCTCTTTGTTTCATTGATTCTTTGGATTGCCCTTGCCTCTAACAGTAGAAGTTCTGCTTTGTTTAATTTTGAATTTTATTTAATTTGAAAGTGTGCTATGAAGCCAGTGTACTTTTGTTTATTAAAATATTAGAGCATCAGGCACTTTTCATCCTTCGTGCAGTCCCTTCCACACCCTATATTTCTTTACAAATGTATGATTTCTAATTCTTTATTACTGGGAAATATCTACTAACAAATAAATACATAAACTCAATCTGCTGCATTTAGTATGGCTTGTATATATAGATATACAGATAGATGATAGATAGATAGATAGATAGATAGATAGATAGATAGATAGATAGATAGATAGAGACAGATAGATAGATATAAACCAATAGATAGGTATTAGGACTGAACATTTAGGATTAATCCTAACCCTGATCTTAACCCTAATCCTAACCATTTCTGGGTAAGACTACTTCTGCCTCTCCATAGCTTTTTACTACTTGTGACCGTTCATCTAAGTGTGACAACCCATTCTAATTCCCACATCCACTTTGCCATGTCAACTGTCAGTGTTCAGGTTTTGTTTAAAAGGCCATAATGTTGAGGTATCATGAATTTATCATCCATTCATATCCAGAAGACTCAACATTGCCTCAGACTTTGTGGTCTTCTGACTCTTGTTGTCTTCTGCACCCTGTTCCTCAGTATTTTCTCTGTCTTATGTTATCAACCGAGGCTGGGCACCACAAAGTCAGTTGTTCTCTGCTTTTTGACCAGCTGTGGCTTTCTGAAGTAATCTCTGGCAGCTGTGAAAAGAAGTATCTTTGGTGGTGAGTGAAAGCTCCATGTACCTGTGGGTATAAAGAAGAGTATTTGGAAAGCAATGAGGCATATTCTGGGAAAGGAAATTGGCCATAGTGGGCTCTCCTCTGAGGTCTGTGACCTCACTAGCAGCAGGTGGTTGCTTAGGTTTTCAGTTACCAGGCATGATTTTCTTCTTGCTCAGTCGTTTGACATACAATTAGACAAGTGTGGGTCACCACCAACACATAAATGCCACCCCTGCACTTTTAGCTACCTCAGTGTGATGATCATCACTGTAGCTCACAGGAGTCCCAGCTGGGCAGGATTACAGAATGCTCTCCTCCCTTGGAAACTCTCACAGCTCCTTCTGATGTTAGGGAAACTGGGTCTCAGGAAGGACACTTTTGATCAGATGCAGCTTGATTTCTATGTGTCCTTTACCTAAAGTGTCCTGTGTCTTCAGCACAGCGCCCTTGAACCTCTGGGGCCCAAGGAAGGGCAACAGAAGAAGCCTGTGCTTTTGGAGGAGTATCGTGGACTCTCCTGACTCACAACTTAAGGGAAGTTTCTCATGCCTGACCATGAAGTTTCCATTAGTCTATGACTCATAGGGGAGACATTTTCAGCCAATCGTATAATTTCATTTAACACACACACACACACACACACACACATATATATATATACTTAAATATGAAATAATAAAATTCTCAGTGTAGATTTTTTTCTGTAGTTTTAACTCTATCTCCAGGTTAATCCTGGCATTTTCTCTAGTCTCTGAACCAGTGTGATTCTGAGAAATGTTTTGACCTTAAAAATCTTGTCATCATTATACAAGATGCTTGTCAGAGTTCTCCCAGAATGTTCCTCTTGGTGTCTCATGTGAAAGCTCTGATTCTTATTTTATCTTGTTTTCTCACCTCATCACTCCAGAGAATACAACAAAACTGAGCATCTGAACATCAGGGAAAAAGGGTCACTAACTTAGGAGTCTTCCTTTTTCAGAGGCCGTGTCCTACCTCTGCCAGGAGAAATTACAGTTAGTTTTTAATCCAGTCTTTTTCTGTCCCTCTTCTGATGTATGTCTTCATTGTAGAACAACCATGCATTGGGTTTGACTACTGGAAATCACATAAAGATGGAAAGAGAGAACTCACTCTGCCTATTCCCACCTCAATGAGGACTAACTCAGAAAATGTAACTATTCCTTCTGCCTCTTGTCTTTTCCTTTCAGATGCTGACCAGAGCCTAAGTATGCTTTTAAACTCCGTGACTGACAGTGTGGACTTCCTTAGTCCTTTTCTTATGCTCACCTTCACCTTGCAGCTGCCTGTCGCCCAGTGGCTGACCTCTGTGCTGCAACATAACTCTTGTTCCCTCTTCTCTGTTCTCCTTCTCCCTTCCAGGTAGTGCAAAATTTACATCTTGCCTGTCCTAAGGTGTTCCTTTTCAACTCAATCTTCTGTTTGAGTCCATTCTTGTATTGTTTTATTAACAAGACTGGAAATGCTGAAGAGGGACCCCCTATCTTTCCAGGTATTACATAGTGACTCCACTGGGACTCCCTAAACTTTCTGGTGACACATGTTCTAACTTTTAATTCTTGGCAGAATCAAACAAACAAACAAAGTAAACTCATTTCTGGACTCCTAGGCTGCATCGTACTGGCCATCACATGCATGTTGGGGCATCTCCCACAACAATTTTAAAAGCAATTCTGAGACAAGGCTAGCTAGTTTGACCTCCTTTTCAGTTTCAAATCTCAACGTGATGTAATCTCTAACGTACTGGGGACATTACAGAACAAGGAAGGGAATGGGACTGGTAGGAGAGAACAAGATCAAGGATCTTCAAAGGTAGCCATTAAAGGAAGTAGAATGTGAAAAAAGGAATAACCTAGCAAAGAACCAGGGGCCTTGAGGACCTACAAGCAAATTACTAAAGGGTTCACATAAGGTTAAGAAGCCTGCCAGGAGAAATGTTGCTTCTGTCATGTCCTTTTAGGGTTGATACCATGTATTGCTGTCATTTTAATGAAAACAAAGAAATATAAAGAAGACATCAAATTGATAATAAAGGTTGCAATGGGTAACGTTACAGAGTAAGTGGAGTCTGAGTTAGATCAAGAGGTTCAGGGAAATTCCTAGAAGGAAGTGAAGTGTAAGAAAGAGACCTCTTTTATCTTTTTGTCAGCAGTGGAAACACCAACCAAGAGAAGAGAAGAAAGCCAATGCTGAATGTAAAATGGGACAGGGTCAGGGTCCTGCTTTACTGAACCAGGAAACAAGGCTTTGCCTGCTTTATTGATGATTACAATTTCTCTCCTCTCTGCTCCATTCAGTTTCTACCGTACGAAGCCATGGCTGGGGCCTCCAACACTAAAGCATCATTTAAGAATTTTAAGAGAGAAAGCCAAATCATCCCTGAGAAAACCATCACCTTGATTAAATCCCATATTGAGAAAAACAACCTCCGGCAAGCACTTTCTGTAATCCACAATGCATCGAGAGACATAAAGACTGTCCCCCTGAACATTGCTGTGATAGGGGAGACAGGGGCAGGGAAGTCCACGTTTATCAATGCCCTGAGAGGTTTGGGGCAGGAAGACAAAGGTGCAGCCCCCACTGGGATGATAGAGACAACCATGAAAAGAACTCCATACCCACACCCAAAGCTTCCCCAGGTGACAATATGGGACCTGCCTGGCATTGGATCCCCTTCCTTCCCTCCAGAAAACTACCTAACAGAAATGAAGTTTGCTGAGTATGACTTCTTCATTATCATCTCGGCTGTACGCACCAAAGGAATTGATGTACAACTAGCCAAAGCCATTGCCAAGATGAAGATGAATTCCTATTTTGTCCGAACCAAGATAGATATTGAATTATGTAATGAAAGTGTAAGTAAACCCATTACTTTCAATAAGGAAGATGTCCTGATGAAAATCCGGGAAGACTGTTCAAAGCAACTCAAAGGGGTTCTTTCAGGTGAGCCTCAAATCTTTTTAGTATCTAACTTTGATACATTTATGTATGACTTTCCAAAGCTGCAAATGAAATTACAAAGTGACATCCTAGAGAAAAAACATGATATCTTCATGCTGCATTTGAAGAGAGTTACTGAGGACATCATTAACCGCAAGAGAAGTTCCCTGAGTCAGAAAGCCCGCTATGAGGCCTTTAAAGATGGAGCATGGGCCTTCGTTCCAATTTTAGGCATGATCAGGAATGAGTATAAGAATCTGAAGAGAACATTAAATTGGTACAGGTCTGACTTTGGACTGGATGATGCCTCATTACAAAAGATTGCTAATGATTTTAACACGTCTGTGAATGAATTGAAGGCACACCTTCAATTTCCCCATTTGTTAGCAGATGATGTGTCCTTAGGAAAAAGGCTAGGGAATATAGCTGTATCAACTGGCTTCAGTATTTTTGGAGCAGCTTCTTCTTTCTATTTCAGAAATAAGTCTTACGATATTCAGGAATTTTGTATTGATACTTTAGCAAATGATTCCATAGCTCTTCTTAATATAAAAGATCTCTTTGAAAAGAAGGTGGGGCCATTTACACGCAAGTCCCCAGATCACTGGGAATGATCAGAGAATGAGGCACAAAGTCAAATCAGTGTTTACTTTTGGCCCTGCTGTAGACACTAATCCATAACCTATTACAGAATAACAAACCTTGCTTGTAGAGAGCCAGAATGTTCATCCTTTTTCCTCTTCTTGAGCCAAAAGATCACTGTGGCAAGTGCTCAGTTGTGTTGGAGTAGTAGTAGAATAGTCATAAAAATTATCTAAATGCATGAGGAAACCTTGTTTTCTTTAAAATAGTATATAAAGCACACATGAAAATAATGATTTGATTTGTGATTTTATGGTCTAATGACTCCTGGATCTTTTTACACCTATGAAAGTCTTTATACTTCTACATTCTCATAGCCAGGTCTGCTTTGAGTGTATCTGGTGCCCAACCCTGTGTAGACAAACTCACCAAAGAGGTGTGAGCCCCACACAAGGTGAGCAAAACAGGTGGCAACTGTGACCATTAACTAAGCTCAATCCAGAAGAAGCCTGGTAAAAAAAAAAATAAAAAAAAAGCTAGATGAGCTAACATGAGCCTCACAGCCCATGGAAATACTGAGTTCTTTTTTATATCATTCATAGCACAATATCAGCATATACTAGAAATTCATACTATGTGAAAGACAACTAAAACTAATTATAAATCATCTCTCCGAAATAAAATGAAACAAAAAAAACAAACAAAAAACTTGTTTGAGTGATTTTCTCTAAAACTCCAAGACACTGTTGGTCCTTGTTCTCATTTGAACGGGGTCAGGATGTGGAGCTGTTCACTACTGCTTTGTCCTACCACTCTGCTGACCATTCATGGTATAGATGTTCTGATAGTCTGACAGAACTTGGAGCCAACTGTGAGATGAGCCGTTGAGAATCCCTGTGAGAGATTATCTTGAACACTTGATTTATCTCATTATGTTATATATCACTGACATCAAGAGACCATGCTAATGTGATGCAGGTCCCTCCTCCCAAGACCGCGGATTCTGCACTGCATAAAGTGGGTAAGGGAGGTTTAACAAGAATGCTTTCTACCCTTCTCTACTTCCTGACAGTATTTGAGATGGGGCCAGCTCTCTCAGTCCTCTACTGCTGGGACCTCCCCATTAGAGTAAAATACAACCTTGAACTTCTGCACCTATAGTTTTCCCACCAGAAGAGGAGAGAGGCAGGCATGGCATCACAGGGGCAGAAAATAAAGCACATGTTAGGTCAGTGTTGGAATCCTACAGAAAACCAGAGGCAGTGGTCAAGGCCCGTGTCCTCTGTCAGCTCCGTCCATGTCCACACCACACTGACATTAGTGACTTCTGTGTGTGGTGACCCACACACCTAACAAAACAGCATGAGAGAGGAAGGTCTGCTTTGTCTCAGAGTCGGAGAACTGCAGGTCACATTCCAGAGGTGGCAGGTGGCAGAAGCGGTGGGATCCATCCAAGCAGAAGGCCGTCTGGGAGACGACAGAGAAACAGCAGACAGAGCTGGAGGACACGAGGCAGGGAATTCACAGTCCTGGGCTCCCGACCTATGAACAGCCCCGCCCTAGGATCCACAGCATGAAATACAGGAGCCTGTGGAACTCATTCCAGATTCCAAACACAATACTCTTGTATCCATAGCTTATTCTCTTCCCGAAAACCCAGACATCCGTGGAGAAATTGATGCTGTACCTTGTATCCAAACAGTCTGGAGCAAGAAGCCTCTATTCTTTGGTGATGTAGGATCGTCTTCAGTGACTTGGCTGATGTAATTCACAATATGGAAGTTTGTCCAATGTGTCTCCTCACTCAGAATTTAGTGTCATCTAAATACGGCTTCAGCTCACCTCTACTAATGGTTGGTGCATCTGGGTGGTATGACCTGGCCAGGCTTCCATGCAAAATTTATCTCCCCATCCCCATGATAATCCTTATTTTTTTATTCCAGCCTTTACATACATGTGATATGTATACCTAGCCAGGCAGTGGTGGCATATGCCTTTAATTCCAGCACTCAGGAGGCAGAGGCAAGCAGATCTCTGTGAGTTTGAGCTCTGCCCAGTCTACAGAGTGAGTTCCAAGACAGCCTGTACTGTTACACAGAGAAACCCTGTCTTGAAAAAACAAAAATAGTATATCTGAATATATACATATATTCCAATGTGCTTCAATACTTCTGATCACAGAGCAGCCATGTTGCCATGTAGCAGAAGGCATCTATCCGCAGGTGGCATGGCCTGTCCCTAATGAAGTCGTCTCTGAGGGTGGGAGCCTCTTGGTCCTATTTACAGGAAAGTACATTACAAGTACATGTCACTGACACTGATAGCAACAGTAAAGGTCTGCCTGCTCAGACTGTGGCATTTCAGTCCCTGGGGTTGGGTTTATTGATTCCCCTGTCAGGTTAGAATGACTGGGTGAGCAGAGGCTGTGGGAGAGGGGCTGATGCTATCGTCTGGAAGCTCTGTCTCTGATTGTCTGGAGACACAGCCATCCCTTCTCCCTACCATACACACGTCCTGTCACAGTCTTACTGGTGTCCTGCCTACGCCCTGACCACAAACTCCTCCTTGGTTTCACTGTGGGAGTCACAGCACAATTCTAGGAGTTGGAGAACTGGGGCAGAGCAGCTGACGTCAGCACCCGGAAGCCCTGACTCCTATTTCTGTGCCAGTGTATTGTGTGCTGAGGAGGGGAGAGAGGAGAGCAGCCACCTCTGTCCCTGGGTAACAGGATACCGGGAAGTTTATTCCTTTATCACTTGATCTCACAGTGAGACCAGCAAGGAAAGAGGGAGTCAAGGTCACATGTGGGAACCAAGTCTGTGAAAACCCAAATCTGCTCACCTCAGAGGAACATGGGATCCTTTCTTTAATTACAGAGGAAATTGTAGAAGATAAAGACCATCATTATGGGACAAAAACAGGTACAATGCCCTGTACCTGATGCATCTATACTTGTGGATGTGTTTGCCTGTGTGTCTCTGTGTGTGTTTGTATAGGGCTCAGCCTGCAGCTATGTGTGTTTGTGTGTAACTGATGACCCTGTACTTGTAGCTACATGCTAACTGAAGGGACTCGAGCCCACTCAAGCATGGGCTCTGGAAGGCTTTGCCCTTTTCTCCCATTCCCTTTGCCCTCTCAAAACCCATTAGATTGCCTCCCTAAAGCTAGCCACCACGGTCTGTTCCCTTATTTGGCTACTTACTCCTCCCGAGGCTGATTATTAAGGTTCGGTTATCAAAGTATTGAAGTCTGGCAATCAACAACCCTCTTCGGCTCATCTAATTAACATGTCCACTCAATATATACTACAACATCCAAGCCCATTGTAACACAGACCTCCCCTTTTTCATCTCGTAAAAATTACACCTGCATGGTCATTTGATCTGTTTTTCTGCCTGAGTTAGAAAGCAGCCACTTTAACCCTCCCTCACTTCATAAGGGATTTCTCTGTGAAAATACGTGTGTGGGTGTGGTTTGTGCCTATTATGAGGTCCAAGAAGGAGCCCCCACTCTGAGGGAGTTTCCCTCATTGGTGCTGAGACTTGGATGGGCCGGTAATTTCCCAGCCCTTTTTCACATATTCCAGTCTTTCTGGCACCCAGTTCCCTCATCCAAAAGCAGCTGATTGGAAGTCCCCCACCTTGGTCATCCTAAACAGTCACCATGTTATTGGGGGACAGCCATCCAGAGTCTCATGTCCCCACTCTGTCCTGTGGGACTGGGGAAGACTGCACCCCACCATGAACTTCACTGTTTACAGTGAACTCCCATGGACTAGCTGTTAGTTAGGCACATTCAGTCCAGTCTGGTTAGGTAAGGGCTTCCCCTTTTCCCTCTTAGGGGTTGCACTGCCTTAATCTGGTGCCCTTTCCCCCTCCAAAACAAACTGTCTAGAGATGGTCGATTCATCCTCAGACCACGTTGGACACGGCCTTGGTGATATTGCCTCTGTGACGACCCACCCTCTCTATGAGACTGCGCCCTGGCTTCTCCAGTTTCACAGGGACACCTGGTATCTTCACTTTGACCCACTACCACCAAGGGTGACGGGCCAGCCCCCTCCATTCTGAGTGACTTGACTTCGGCATGTCTCCTCCAGAATCTCCAATGGCTACAACACTCAGACATCAAATTTCCTAAGCTCATTCACTGCAGTACCAAGGCTCAGCTAGCCTCCACACCCACTAGATAATCAATCTAAAAGGCTGCCTAACAGCTTTGGGATCCTAACATTACTCAGGATCTTTACAAATTTTATGAGCACACAGGAAAAGGGAAAGAGATCCTTTATGTCTCTGCTTTTCGCTTTCCTTGTTCCAAACCTTCCCAGTAGGCTTCCTGCTCACCACCCTAAGGTCTCTTTGCTCTCAAGTCCTTCGCCCCTCCCTGACTCTTCTGCTCCTAAAACTGAAACTCTGTCCCGTGACCCAGCAGATTTACCACCATCCACCTTCCTCCTCATGGTCAAGTGCCTTTCTTACCTTTGTCTGACACCCTCTCCACTTCTCCATCCACTTAGGTTTCACCAAGGCCAGACAGACCAAATGGTAAGTTCTTGATTCCCACTTCTTCCTCCCCTACTTCCCCTCTCCCTCATATCAGTCCAGGATGCTGCAGAACCCTCCCAAGCCACAGCTTCACAGATCACTCCCCTCAGTTGGGATCACTGCATTTCCCACCATCCGCAGGTGCTCCATCATTCCCTCTTCTTTCCAGCCCACCTGGGCTCTGGTAACATTGTAATGGCCCCCCTCCTTCTCCTAGCCAATCTTGCTGGGCCACAACCTCTCCCACATCAGCCCTGCCCACTGTGTACTCTCCAGCCTGGCCTGTCCAGAGGACATCAGTATGAGCATACCTGCTTCTCCAGCACTCTTTGACAACTGGTACTCCCTTCTGTCCTAGAAGTTCTGTAACCTCCTTAGGTGGGTGTAAGGCTACTGTGACTGACACCCCCTTACACACCCACACTACCCCACCCCCACTCACCCTACAATCCCCTCAGCCTTCCTCCTCAGGTCCATGTTCTACCTGCAAGGGTCCAATAGCCCCTCCCTCACTCCGAAAGCCCCCTTCTTTCAGCCTGACACAGCTCCCCCTCCCTTCCTAAAGTCAAATTCTCCACTGTTGAGAACCAAGGAAACTACCAACTCCCTGGCCAAGGCCCTTGCTGCTGCTGCTTTCCCACCTTAACCCTTTCCTGTCCCGACACTGCCTTCAGTTTAAACTTAATCACACAGAAATTATAATATTCTGTATATTCTGTAATGACAAAACTTTGCTACATTTACGGTTTATGGTTTGTTTTCATGTTAAAAGATCTCTAATGAGATCTTCAACTCAAACTTTAAGGATCAACTTAACAGAAATAAGGCTGCAAGTCCTAATCTTACAAAAGCTGTATTAACTTATTATAAACTGTTACGCATAATTAAAACATATAGGTTAATTATCAGCTACCTCAGAGATGTTCATATTTTAATATGTTCATAACTATACTTATAGTCATGATTAACTGCAGAAATAAACTTTATATTACCTCCTGCATATTTTTTCAAAGTTAAATCTTTGAAACAGGTAACAACTCATAGACAAAGTTGGTCTGCTTTAGATATACTTAGTAGATAATGATCTTCAACTTGTCAGCGATCTGCTGAACATGGCATTTAAAATTTTCAATAAAACAGACTTTGTTATAGACATGTCAGCTGCTGAAAACACCCCTAATCTCTCCCAAAGAAATGGATGGGGTCAGGAGAACCTCCACATGGGGCTTACTTGAAATGTGACAAAGCTGGCCACTGGGTGTAAAACTACCTTTCCCCCTTCACCTTCCACTGCTGTGACCTAGTCCAAACCTTAGACAAGTAGGGCACTGGAGAGTTGATTATCTCCATTTGCCTACACTAGGTAGACCAGTCCCCCCACCTCCAAAGTTTCTACTCCACAGAAAGGTCCTCAGAATCTTCTGAGGCTGGTCAAAGGATCATGCTGCCCAGGGACCTCTGTCCCTAATGACCTTGGAGGACCCTAGGGTAACTGTCCAAATCGCTGGTAAGTCTGTCATTTTTAACAGATTCAGAAGCTGCTTGGTCTGAACTTCCTGTTTCTCAGGTGAAATTCTTCGCTCTCAGATCTCTGATGGTGTGGCAGTAGGCCAGGGACAGCTTTGCAGGCTAAATAGCAGCAACCAAGGCTTCAGTTGTTCCCAATCCTCTCCCTATGTGAAAATCAGGCCTCGCTTTGCTAGAGCTACTGCTAGGTCTAGACACAGCTTACCTTGTTACCAGACTCAGATAAGAGCTAAACTCACAAAAGAAATCTCAAAGTAACTTTTCACTATTCCTGCTTTTGAAGGAACTTGATTTATCATGAATTCTCTGTTAACAATTATCTGTGTCTCCTGGTGAGTGGTTTTTTTTTTAAGTATAAAGTATTTCTACAGTCTGAGGATGTAAAAGCTTAAGTTGTGATTTTAAAAGATGTGACTGGGGCTGGAGCGAGGGCTCAGAGGCTAAGAAAACTGCCTACTCTTCCAGAGGACTCTGATTCAACTCCCAGCACCCACATGGTGGCTCACAACCATCTATAATGAGGTCTGCTGTCCTTTCCTGCATACATACACAATAAATAATTCTTTAAAAATAGATGACTTAAGGCACATGAAAACTTGTTTCATGTTTCCTTCCTCCTCTCTATGCTCCTGTTGGGGTCCCACTCACCCACAGTCAGAATTCACACCAGTCCTCCAGAACCCTCCAGAGCCCTCCAGAGCCCTCCAGAGCCCTCCAGAGCCCTCCCTTAACTCACTCCGGCCAAAGTTTCTTCCTCCTCATCCCCTCATGACCCATTTCCTCACTAGGAAAAGATGTCCTCTCCAGAGCTGACTTGAACCTTTCACCTCAACCCATAACCCCCTCATTTTAGTCCACCTCGCCCATCTCTGCTCCTTATCTCTACCATGATGGTCAATTGTCTCTGCTCATGGATTCCCTAAATCCCCAATCCTAGTTCATCTTCTATACCAAGCTGCTTCTGCCTCACCCCCACGAGCCTCTCTCTCCCATCGGTAAATAATTCTTTAAACTCAAAGATACTCCGCTTGCAGCTCCAGCTTGGCCTCACAGATCTATACAAATCTTCCCGTCCTGACACGTCCAAACTATGCAAACACTTCCTCAGACTGACCTTTGCCCCTGTAGTTCACCTCTCCAAAGCTTTATAGTACACCCTCCCCAGGTGGCTTCCCTGCCTTCGCACCCTTGCCACAACCTGTCTGCTCATTTCTGAAGCTGATAAATTCACTGGGGTCCTTCCCATTACATTCTATCCTAACCACTCACTCTCAACGTTTAACTTACATAAGACTCCAAGCTCTTCCACTGACTCATATTCTAACCCTCCCTGCTTAACTCATCCTGCACATTCCTTACCTGTCCTCCACACAGTCCCCCCACGCTTCTCCCTTTCCCCCAGCTTCTCCAGACCCCTTCACTCCTGCACAGAGACTATAAGGTTCCTCCCCATTCCTCCTACACACAAGAGGCTCCCTTAGCCTACACTTTTTATATAAATGATGGCACCTTCCTGTCAGACATACACTTCTGACTGACTCCTCCATCATCAGTAAAGACAACAGTTAAATAGACATGACAGCCTGTCAGCTGCCACCCCACTTTCATGATTCACCTCACTTTCGTGACTTCCCTCCCCTCCCCAAAGGCTACCCTACTGCAAACCAGATAATGAGGAAACCCAGACACCTAACCCTCCTACAACACAGGACACTGTCCTTACACCAACTCTGTGCAGTTATCCTCACCCTCCAGTTCCTATTACCCTGAGATCATCCATTCGCACAATCTCATCTCCCTTCGTACACTACTTCATTCTATCCTTATGATTGCCAAACATCCTCCACGAAGTGCCTCCCCTAAATTCACTAACTGTCCAGACATCCTCAGACATCAAATGCTCTGAACAAATCCTGCACTCCCAATTACAATACATAACCAAACCCATTGGTCTCCTGTCCAATGCACACACACTCTCATGGTGAAGCTGTCACTTGGGTCAAGGTCATGCAATAAACTCTCTCCTCATTTTCACTGATGCCTCCTTCAAGGCCTCTCACGGCTTCCTCTGGCCCTCTCTTCAAAGTCCTCTGTCAGTCACAGTCCCTCTATTGCTACTGACACCACAGTTACCAGTGCTCTGCCCCACTACTGACCAGTTGTCCCCTTGACCATCCAAGTCCCACTTTGGGAACCAAAGTCAAATTCTCCCAACCTTTCCACACCAACATTCCAGCCTATTACAGACATTCCCTCTCACCATTTGCCAAGCGCCTCCTCAATCATCCATGCTCCTACAATATTTTAATTTCAAAACCCACCTAAACTCCCCCAAAAGACTATTCTGATGTAACAAGAGCCTCTTAAATTGCATTGTCCACAACCCAACCAGACCCTGCTTTCAGATAACGTTATTCACCAATTAACCTTATATAGCCAATCGAAATTTTCTGGGCTCCTCTCAAGCACTCTCAAACAGATTTTAGGTAAGTATCCTGCCAAACAACAGCCTAAATTTTCCTGCCTATTGCCTCTTCCTAAGGGTGGGATCTCTCCTCATTTCCCTGGGATCCTTGAGACTCCTTTTCCAGCTACCAGGACCATGAACCTAACAGTTTCAAATGTACATCAAGAAAAATATTTTTTCTAGACTCCTTCACTTTACCTCTGTTAAAGTAGCTATATATCTGTCTGGGCAGATTTCAAATCAGCTGCAGACTCCAGCAAACCCCAGCACCAGGGCCATCTTTTTCCTCAAAAATCTGCATCCTGGTCCAGCATCAGTCTGTACTTTTCTAGCCTCAGTTGGTCCTGCAGAACCTGAACATTAACTGTTCTTCCCGGCCTTCACCAACAACCCAGCTTCCTAGGGTCCCTTAGCAACTATGCCCTGATGTCATCAGGAAGCAACCAGAGAAAACAATACTCATTTACCCAACTCACAGCAACTCAATAATAAATCAAACAGGAGGGGGTAACGAGACACTAGCCCACTGGAGCATGTGGCCCTGGCAGGCCTTGCCCTTCTCCCCAGTTCCCTCTGCCTTGCTGAAAACCCTTAGAATGCATCGCTAAAGCTAGCCACCAAGGTCTGTTCCCTTATTTGGCCACTGCCTCCTCCTGAGACTGGCTACCAGCTCCAGACATCAAATTATTAAAGTCCAGCCATCAAAAGTCCGCTTTGGTCCACCTAATGAACATGCCTGATCAAGATATATCACCGCATCCTAGCCCACTCTAACGCAGCCCTCTCCTTTTTTTCTTCTTAAAAATGACACCTGTATGGTCATTTGCTGCTCTTCTTCTGCTTGGGTCAGAAAACTGCCACTTGGAACTTTTCTTCCCCCGCTGAGAGGAGCAGATTGTGGGAGGGTTGGGGGTGTCACCGTATGGTGACTAACCTCTACAGTTAGCAGTCAGGGTCAGGTCTAACGAGCATGTGTTCGGCAGGATCTGGGAATGGTGAAGCCCTGCGGCAAATTCTGAGGATCACTTTCATAGGAGGACAACACTGTGGAATCCATGAGCGAGAGGACAGCAGGGAAACACTCCTCAGACACCGCTGAACCCGAGAAAGCCAAGAGAGAGGCACATTGCCCATGTGCTTTTTGCAGTGCCTGACTCCACCCAGCACTGAGTGCAGCAGGGTCGGTTATGAGTCATCCCACAGCCATGCTGGGTTATAACCACTTCCTGTTATGCTCCTCAGAGCAGGAAATGGTGCAGACCTTTCAAAGCTGTACTTCTGAAAGCCTGTGCATGTAAGCTCTGACACTTTGTCTACCTTCTAAAGAAGACGCTGCAGAACTCAGAAGTGGAGAGACTGAGAAAGATGTGTGTCAATGCGAATCAACTTCAGTGACTTAAGACAAGACATAAACTCTTATGGGTGATGTTAATCTCGACTGATTTTTAAAAAAGAAAAGAAATAAGATAAAAGGTGGCCAGAGTCCTTGCTCAGTACGGGTAGGTGTCACCATTATTACTGTGAGCTAGAGGACTGCTGGGGCCTGAGGCTCACCCCTACCCCTCGCTAGATGAATCGGGAGAATCAGGTGCTAGGAGCATAGGCGTGGTAGAGCCTGAAAGAGAGGAGTCTGGGTACCAAGCGTCATAGATACCAAAATAGATTCCTTGGATATTTTAAACATGTGGATCTCGTCTTTTGGTGAAGGAGAGGATAGGATTGTATGGGGTAGATCATGGGGCACAGGTCAAGTTTCCCAGGGAAGTGGCAGTGAGCCCTAGAGATGACATAGATTGAATCATGAATGAGCAAAGGGAGATGGTCAGAGTGAAAAGCAGCACAGTGGGTGTTGTGGGCGGACACAACACACACATCTGCTCATCCCAGATAGGGAGCCCATGACAGACCAAGGTACAGGACTGAAGGGACTCTGGCCAGCTCAAGCCAGATGAGTGAGGCTCTGGCAGGCTTTGCCCTTAACTCCCATGCCCTCTGCATCACTAAAAACCATTAGGTTACATTCCTAAAGCTAGCCACCAAGGTCTTTTCCCTTAGTTGGCCACTTCCTCCTCCTGAGGCTGACTATCAAAGCCCAGTAATCAGAAGTCACTTTGTCTCCCCTAATTAACAGACCCAACTAAAATCAAACACACACTTCATCCTAACATGGAGTTTTCCATTTTCCCTTTATAAACCACCATTTGCCGATGTGCCACATCTGCCTCTCTTTACCCAGAGGCAGTCCTTTGTCCCTGCAGAACAAACTCCCCTGGCCTCTTTCCCTTGTTCCCTCCCTCTTCTCCCTCTTCCTTTATCTCAGGTCTTTGTCTCTATTTCCTGCCATCTGTCCCTCTGGGGCAAATAAATCTCCTTTGTGCTGATAACTTGGTTTTGGGGGTCCTGAGCCGGTATGTTTCCTTGCACAGACACCACCAAAATCCAGCTTGGTGAGCCAGTGAGTTTTATTGGGATTACTTACTGGAATATGTGTGAAGCGTTACAGGAGCCAGAAATTCTCAAAGACAGATACATCAGCAAGGCCCACCCCTGCATGAGGAACAGCTCACAAAAGCTAGGGAACCTGGAGCAGTCTAACAGGGTGCGGTGTGGCCTTTCCATGTGGCCCTGTCCTAACCGTCTTCCAGGCACCTGGGGGGGTTTGCACAGGTCCAGCAGCTGGTCTGCACTCACGGTTTTCTTTGCAGCTCAGCTTTATCACTTTAGGAGAGACCTTCAGCTTTTATTGCTTACTCTGGCAGGGAAGGGTCTAGTGAATCTAGTCAGTTTCAGGGACTTCCTGAGGGTATTTTGAGTTTACTTCTCTGCCTAATGACTTTCCCTGCAGAATGGAATGTTTCAGTCCCAGAGAAAACTGTTATACAACAAGGGGTCACGGCTTAAGTGCGCAGGCGCGGGCGTGGGACAGGCTGTGAGCCGAATCTCAGCGAGCCTCAGTCTCTGCTGCATCCCCTTGCCTATAGCCATGGCCGCCTACAAGCTGGTCCGGTGAGAGCGCCGAGAGAACCGCTTCAGTGGTTGGTACTATGCCGACCTGAGCCTGGCGGGCCACGAGGAGGTGAAGCGCGGCAGACAGGCATTGCGACATGCTGGCTATGAATTCGACATCTGCTTCACCTCCGTGCAGAAGAGAGCAATCTGGACCCTCTGTACAGTCCTGAATGCCATTGACCAGATGTGGCTGCCAGTGGTCAGGACCTGGCGCCTCAATGAGCGACACTATGGGGGTCTGGCTGGTCTCAATAAAGCAGAAATTGCCGCTAAGCATGGTAAGGCACAGGTAAAGATCTGGAGGCAATCTTATGATGTCCCACCACTGCCAGTGGAGCCTGATCGTCCCTTCTACAGCAACAGCAGTAAGGATCGCAGGAACGCAGACCTTACGGAGGACCAGCCACCCTCCTGTGAGAGCCTGAAGGACACTATTGCCAGAGCACTGCCCTTCTAGAATGAAGAGATTGTCCCCCAGATCAAAGAGGGGAAGAGAGTCCTGATTGCCACCCATGGCAACAGCCTTCGGGGGATCGTCCAGCATCTGGAGGGTCTCTGAGAAGAGGCCATCATGGAGCTGAACCTGCCAACTGGCATTCCCATTGTCTATGAATTGGACAAGAACTTGAAGCCCGTTAAACCCATGCAGTTCCTGGGAGATGAAGAGACCATGCGGAAAGCCATGGAAGCTGTGGCCGCGCAGGGCAAGGCCAAGAAATGAAGGTGAGCAGACAGACTTCTACCCCAAGACCCTCCTCCCTGCCTGTTCTGCCTCCTGCTCTCTTTCCAGCACCTGTCACTGACTCCATGTTTAGGAACTTAAGTTGTAGCTGCAGATGGGGACCCGTGGCTCCCATTTTGTTTTAGTATATTATCCCCTGCACCCACTCCCTTCATAGAATCTAGTCAGAGTAACACCTCTAGGGTGCAGGTTCTTGGTCCACATCCAGGGATGGCTCCTCTTCCCGAGAGAGTTGAGAAGTAGTAATTACAGTTTTCTTAGTCCTTTGTTTACAAGGGTCTGCTTTAGGAGGAGGTCAGGGAGGAGTCATGTTGTGGCCTGACCAGTGAGAAGCTGCAGCCACGTTTTGTCCCTGGAGCCTGTCCTGCACTCTTCCGGTCATTCCAGTGGAAGGTGAAAGTAGCTTGCATTTAAAAGATGATTTAGAAGATACTACCTTCCTCTCTGACCCTAAAGGAGCTGCTGGCCCCAGAAGGTTGGGATCAATCCTGTCAAGTGTGTTACATTTACTTTTACGGAAACAAAAAAAGTACATATATACACACACCCCTCTGAGGTTTCTAGTGGTGATTGAAATAGTCCTATGTGGTCACCAGAAAATAAGGCATTCCTCATATCAAGTGGGATAAACTCCTTGTCCTCAAGGGACAGGAGTGTCTCTTACTGTGTGTTAGGATCCCTCTGCCATGTGCTGTAGAGGGGAAGTGCCCCTTGATCACGTCTAGGGTTTTTTTTTGTCTTTCGCTATCTGAATCATGTTCCAACTGCTTGACCCTACCATGTGGGTTCAGAACTTGTTTTGGGCATACTAAATCTTCTTTTCCAGATCAGTATAATAAAGGAGTGATGTGCAATAAAAAGCAAAACCAAAAACAAACAAACATAAAAAAACAAGGGGTCACATTGCCCAAACCTCTGTGCAATATTGAGACTTCAGTTGGTGGAGCTTCTGCTGAGGATCCTGGGGCAGTGTTTGTGTCAGAGCCCTGGGTTCTGTCTGCCCATACCTGAGCGTGCTCTCTCTCTCTCTCTCTCTCTCTCTCTCTCTCTCTTTCTCTTTCTCTTTCTCTCCCCAACGGCTTGTTATCCACTTCTGCTCCTCTTTACCCCCTTTCTAGTAAGATCTTACCTGTAGGTACTTGAGGGGTTGTAAACTTCAGAGTCACTCTGAATCTCTGAGAGCAGCATGGCTCCTTTTCTGTCCTGGTTTCCCACCCCCGGCATTGCAGTTTGAGGAGAAACTTTTCCTCCATCCTTTTTGAGAATACCAGTTTCTGATCTCACAGAGAAGTCAACTCCACTCTCTCTTAAACTGACTCCAAGATGTCATTAATTGAAACCTACTCTAGCCAAACACTCACCACCTCACCAGGAACAATCACCCTAACCACAAGGACACACACTAGGGGGACATAAGTCTGACTCAGGGCTCTCCCCTGCTCCAGTACTTTCCTTTGTGGTGTTGTGGTCTGGGGTTCTTCAGAGATTCGGTTTTAGTTCAAGTTTTTGTTTTATTAAATTAGAGGCCTTTTATTATATTTTTTAAAAAGGAAAGATGTACTGGCTGGATCCAAACCACAGACTTCTCTAGGTAAAACTCCTGATTATTGTTAGTCAAAGGATTATGAAGGAAAAAGTCAAGATGCTTTAATTTTGGGAAGCCAAATTAACTAATACCCTATCTGGGTATGAGAAAGGCTTCATTTTTATGAGAGATGTCCAGCAGGCCTCTCAGCCACCCAAGGAAGCGGCTCCTACAAAAGCAGACCTTAGCAGTTACCCTGTTTAATCTTGTGACCTTGTAGGAAAAATTGGATGTTGTGAAGGATTTTACAACAATTATCAATGTTGTTTTAAGAGTAGCCCAAAGGTATAGGTATCATTCAAAGCAGGAGTAATTGCCTAAGGGCTTCTGGAAGCTGAATACAATGTTGTTTTTACAGCCACAGTAAATTATCCTCTAAACATAGTGTTCGGCATCACAGGGGAAATTTTCATGAGTGGCTAGGAGCTCACTTGCCGGGCAGCATTGTCTGATTGGTGAAGTCTGAGCCAGGGAGACTGTCTCATAGTAAGGAGAATGGTCCTGAGTGAGAGACAGTCAACAGGACAGCAGCACAGGGTGCGGGATTACAGCAAGAGTCTGCAAACGCTGAACCCCGGGATCCCTGGGTGTGAAAGTCAATAGATGCCATCATCTGAATCATCTGAACAGAGGGTTTTGAGGTGGGGAAGTAAAATGGTCAGTGTCAGGGAGCACAGGATAACACTGGAGTCGGCTACCAAGGTCCCAAGCACTCAGGAAACCCTGGATTTGGACTAGGGCCACTTCAGCAGAGCTCCGCCTCCCTCTCAGAAGGAGGGTGTGAAACCTGTTTTGCTGATTTGTGCAAATCAACCCCCCTTAGTTCAAAGAACAAAACCAAACCCTACCCTCACTGCAGCCCCTCCCTTTAGGGGCCAAGGAGGCAGGATTGGGATCTAGGAAATGCAGAGCAGAGAGCAGAGACTGTGAGGAGCAGGATCTGGAAGGAAATCTGGGCAGATCAGCCTTTGCTTCCCAGCTGTTCTGCTCTCCGAAAACACCAGAAACCCAGCGCTCTGCATTCGGTCTGGTTGCTGGACATCCTAGCTAAGAAGACTCCACAGAGAGCTACCCCAGCGACCTTGTTCCCAGGGAAGAGGGGACATCACAGGAGGGTCACCCACTTCATCACCGGGGAACAGGTATGTGAAGGAATCTAAGTGCAGCTTGACCAGAAATCCTCCTTACTTATGACATGGCAGGGGAATTCCTGGTACCAGGGCAGAGGAGCTTGTATTCCGGTTTATTTCACTCAGGGATTTTTCACGGTTGGGCCCTTCTCTGTCTTCTGTACCACAGAGGACCCCAACCCACCAACGAGGCAGCAATAACCTTTTCTATCTCCTGCACATTCCTGGGTCTGTGGCTCTTCTGATGAGAGCTTCTGCCTGGAGAAGGGGGCAGCTGTGTGAGCAGATTCCTCAGAGTCACTGCTGTACTCTGTTTGGGGCGGGTTTTGTTCTTGGGGCTGCTTGTTGTTTTCATTGTTTTGGTTTCTGTCTAAAACTGGATCCCTCTGTGTGCCTCTGGCTGGTCTAGGACATGAAATCAGGCTGGGCTCAAATTCAAGATCTATCTACCTCTTCCTGCTAGTGCTGAGATTAAAGGCGTGTCCCACCACAGCCTCCTATACTGTCACTATTTTATTTACCCCATGGGGATAAAATCCTATGATCAGAATGCACACTGGTATTGCCTGGTGTACAGTGAATCTGTGAGAAGTCATGAGCTGGACCTGAGCCACCTGTAGAGTAGGAAGGTCTTTGGGTTTTGAAGAGGAAGCCTCTAAGTGGTCTTTTTCTCTGGATCAGATCAACTATTTTCCCTGTACTGAGGGAACTATTTCTATTGGCAGGGCAGAAACCCCTTCAATGATTACACTACAGAGGTTGGGCTTTTTCCAACCCTTCAGAGAGTATGCCATGCTCAGTATGACCTGAGGATCATGCAGGCATATACTATTTTGCTGTAAAAAATCAGCACATTGATTTCTCTCTCAAACTTTCCATTTAGTGGTCAAATATTACCAAGATTTTTTTTTCGGATGTCAAAATTCTCTTTTTCTCATTTAATGTATTTTGTTTTTGAGAACTTCATGCATGAACACTGAACACTGCATCTAGCTCACTCAGGGTTTCCTCTCTCCTCAATCTGTCTCTTCCCATCTCTCAATTAATCATCTATTCTTTAATTGTTATCATAATATGTATATACATATGTAATGGCAGGAACTTTTTCAACATTCAAAATCTGTGATATTTCATATATAGAAAGACTAGGCTGCTTTGTTTTTTTTGTCTCTGAGTCCTTTGATGGAAGCTCAGATTAGTTACATGAAACAAGAACTATTTAGAGCCTAGCATAGGAAATCTATTCATTAATAGCCTTCATTTTATATATATTTTTTTATTGGATAAGGTACAACACATTTGTTAAAGTTGACCAAAAGGGAAGATAATGTAATTTTTAAAATTCAGTGAACACCAACAGAGACTGCACAACTGAGTAGAAAATTCTTTCTTATACCATGGTGCTATGAGTGTGCATGCATTGGGTGCTGTGTCAAATGGATTCCCTGCTGTGGGTGTCAGTCGGAACCTGAAAAAATGCTGCTCCCAGATTCTGGATCTCTTCCACTTTGTATGCTGCCTCTTTCCAGGTGTCCCTAAGTGGCACCGTCTCTCACTATTGAATCGCTCAAATGAACCCTCGATTGCCATCCACTCTTTCTCCTCTCTTCTGAATTTGAACTCCTTGTTCCAGCCACAGGTCGACTGGCAGTTCTCCAGAGGCACCACAGGGCGCCATCTTTGTCTCCCCGCACGCACGTGCTCTCTTCACTCCCGCACTTTCCATTCACCCAGCCGGCTCCACACAGCATTCGACACCTTGCTTAGATGTCGCTTCCTTTTGAAAATCTTCCGTGGTCATGGGGTTCTATTCTGTGCTTCCCAGCAATCCCACTGATACCTGGTTCGGATAGTTGCGTGTGTGAGGCAGGCCAAGAGACAAATTCTGAGCATCAGAACCTCTGTCTGAATGTTTTGAAGTCAGGGACAGGTCATTCCTGAGAAATGGCAGCCATTTAGAAGTGAAGCTGGGGTGATAACTGCTAGGGGTTCACAAAGGTGCTTGTGTTACTGTGGTTCTGTAATATAACTTGAGATCAAGAACAGTGATGGCCTCAACTTCTTCCCCGCCTTGGCATTGCTTTCTCTGTCTGAGATCTTTTGTAATTTCAAACGGAACTTTAAGAGCTTTTCTGTTTTGGTGAATGATGGCACACCATGTGATCCATAGCATGACCTCCTTAGTGCTGGTGGTGTAGGTCTGAATTTATCTTGATGAACTAAACGTGCTTCAAAGAGGAAAATGGTCAAGGGTAAAGGAATCTCAGTCAAGACAAAATATACAATCAGGCTGGAAGTAAATGCAGTTGAGTCCTGAGCATTTGATTAAAAGGGGAAAGACCCCATTTATAATGTGGGTGGTTACAGGGACTCTGCTTTCCCGTTGGCATGCACTTTCTGAACTAATTCTTTGACCTTCCTGGTTCTTTCCTCCCTTAGTACCATCAACTGCTACCAGTCATGGGTCAGACCTCCTCTTCTACACCCCCTCAGAAGGAGGAGCCTGATTTGACCTCCAGCCTTGACACAAATCTTCACAATTTCAAGATGGAAACCAAAATCATGTCTCAGGAATTAATCGCCTTGATTGGATCATACCTAGAGGAAGGGAACCTGCGGGGAGCAGTTTCTGCAATCAGCGATGCTCTGAGTGACATTGAGAAAGCCCCACTGAGCATTGCAGTGATGGGGGAGACTGGGGCTGGAAAATCCAGTCTCATCAATGCTCTACAGGGAGTGGGGCCTGATGAAGAGGGTGCGGCTGCTTCCACCGGAGTGACATGTACCACCACTGAGAGAACAGCATACCCATACTCCAAGGTTCCCAGTGTGACGCTATGGGACCTGCCAGGCATCGGGTCCACTGCCTTCCAACCACATGATTATCTGAAGAAAATCAAGTTTGAGGAGTATGACTTCTTCATTATTGTCTCTTCTGGACGCTTTAAACACAATGACGCAGAACTTGCCAAAGCCATTGTGCAAGTGAATAGGCGTTTCTATTTTGTTCGAACCCACACAGATCATGATCTAATGGTTCAAAAACAGTGTAGTCCTCAGAGATTCAATAGAGAGAACACCTTAAAGCAGATTCGAAATTCCATCTCAAGTATACTTAAGGAAGTGACCCAGCAGGAGCCTCCAGTCTTCTTAGTCTCTAACTTTGATGTGTCTGACTTTGACTTCCCAGAGCTGGAGGCCACCCTTCTGAGGGAGCTCCCAGCCCAGAAACATCACATCTTCATGCTTACTTTGTCAGTTGTTACGCAGTCCGCCATAGATCAGAAGAGGGACACACTGAGGCAGGAGGTCTGGAAGGAATCCGTAATGCCAAGAACATGGATCACCATATCATTTAAGGGCTTGACCAAAAATGACATAGCGATGTTGGAAGAGACTTTGAACCTCTACAGATCTTCCTTTGGCCTGGATGAGGCATCCCTGGAAAACATTGCTGAGGATTTGCACGTGGCCCTGGAGGAACTCAAGGAGAACATTAAGTCTCCACATTTGTTCTCAGATGAGGAGGGTAAATCCTTAACAGATAAACTTTCGGAGTACATTAGCCATTCTTACTTTCCAAAGACTTTGCACTTGCACAATTTCTCCATTGACACTGTGGCAAATGATGTTAAAATTCTCCTTAGCAAAGAAGAGCTTTTCACAGGGAAGGTAAGTTCTTTTCAACTCTAAAGCCTCTCTATATTGGGAGGCATCAGAGCAACAAAACAGTGTTTTCCACAGTTGTTCCAGGAAGAACCTTTCTACTGCACTTTGTTGACATGCTTCACGGTGACCCTGATGATATTGTCAAGTTCATTTTTTGCACCTGTTGAGATCTTATGGTCTCTCTGGTTGAGGCTGTTGCAGGATGCGCTCGTAAGGTTTTTCCTACAAGTTGTCCCATTACTGGAGTGTTTATTTGCTTTGTTTTAGACAAAATTTTCTATTAGATGGAATCCTCCTTGCCAGCTTGCTTTTGTTTCCTATGCTATGGGTCCCTTTGTCCTGATGTTCTGATAAAGTTTATCATATACATTTCCGTTTAGGAACTTCAAATTTCCCTTCTTATATCAAGCTCATTGGCCAATTGAGTTGGTTTTTGTACAGAGTGAAAGATAAGGGTCAAGTTTTAGTCTTGCCTGATGTCCAGCTTGCCCAGTTCTGCTTGTCGAACACTGTGCCCTTTGTGCAGTATTAGTTTTGGAAGCTTCACTGAGATGTTGATTGACTGTAGGTCAATGTATGCAGACATTTCTGGGTCCTCTATTCTTGTCAGTTGGTTAGTCTATGGACCTGTTTCCATTCTGTTGTTTTACTATTTAGTGTGGCTCTGAAATATTCCTGGAAGCAAATATTTTGATGCCTCCTTGCCCTGTCGTTTTGATCAATACTGTTTGGGCTATTTGTTGTCTTTTGTGTTTCCATGTATATTTTATGATTCCACAGTCTAGTTCTATTTTAAATGACACTGATGTTTTAGATGAGATTTAACTGGGTCTGTAGATTACTATGTAAAGTATGAACACTTCGACAACATTTAACGTTTATAAGCTATAAAAATGGGACTATGAGCATCTTTTATAGCTTTGTTTGAGATTTTTTCATGAGTGTTTTGCTATCATTATTCAATGCATTCCACTCATTGATTAATTATTGAAATTTGATTGTTCCCTTTCCTTTCCTTTCCTTTCCTTTCCTTTCCTTTCCTTTCCTTTCCTTTCCTTTCCTTTCCTCTCTCCTTTTCTTCCTACCTGCTGTGTGTGTCTATCTCTGTCTATTATAAACGGTCTTTCAAGGTTTCTTTCAAAATTTCACATTTCTGACTTTCTAAGTAAAATCTTACATTTTAATTCATCAGTATTATGTTGGACCTTGATGAGGTTTTTTTTTCTTGTTTCTTAGTATTGTTTTGGTTCACATACAACATAATGGGTTATATCATGGCATTTCCATACAAGTGTGCCATTATAATTCTCATTCATTCTGATATGTTCTTATTCATTCATATGTTCTTACCCATTACCCTCCTGCCCTCCACCATGCCCTCGTGATTGTCTGGCTAGCTCCCTTTTCCCCCACAGAGTCCCTTCTTCTCCTTCTTATCATATAGACTCTATTACTCACCCTATGCATTTCCTCCTTTAACATTTCTTCTCCCTCTCATCTGACTGGATTTTTTGTCATTATTTTCAAAATATTTAAAAAGAACTTCATCCAATTCAATTTCTTCAGAATCTTTTATTAGAGAATTATGATCCTTTCTATGTATTACTGACTTGGCCATTTTTAATAATTCTTATGTTCTGTGTAACAGTTCTTGTTCTCAGAGGAAATCTCTACTACTTAATAGGTTATCTGTACTAAGCAACTTCTCCAGATAATGTGTCTTAGGAGGTCTGCTTGTTAGGTGATGTTGGGTTTATTTCCTGCTGACCATCACAGTGTAGGTGCTATGTCTTCATTCTGGTGGCATTTAGTGAGTTTTGTCTCAGTCCATTCCATGTCAGAATTGTAGAGAATCATTGTCTCAGCTGGTCACATAAGACTGTGGACTCTCATGCATTACAAATAACTGTGACATAAATAGTACAGTGTAATAAATGCATCATACATGAATTTATATTCATTTCTGTAGCCACAATGACCAGGAGTTCCTAAACATTGTTCTTACTTGTCAATCAGTTGTGGGCAGATTTCCAGCACTGGAGAGGCAGAGACAGGTAGACCCCTAGGACTCATACTACATACATGTGCACTTGCACACACGCATGCAGCTTCACACACAACATTTCAAGTTATTCACCTGAGAGTTTTGATATTTTCATATATTACTCCGAAAGACTGTAGGATCTGTAATGATGTGTCCCCTTTCCCTTACTGTTACTGGTGACATGGCTTCCAACAAGGTGATTGGCAGAATCACAAACAGAATTCTGTATAACTGAAGCTTCTGTATTGAGTTATTGTATGCCAGAATATTAGAGCAATATGAACCCAGTCTCTCATGATTGCCTGCATTTATCTTCTATTCCAACTGCAATTCCAAAGCCCTGTCTTTGTTTCTAACATCAGAAAAAAAGGATACAAGAGTAGATCTGCACCTTCTCCCAAAGCTCTGGTATCTTTAGGATCAGAATTGATAAATGTGGATCTACACTCAAAGCTATCATGAAGTCTGGTTTTGCAAAATTCATGAATTAAAAAGAGTTTTAATATCCTTGTAAGATCGTAGTAAACTGTAAGTATGTGACAGAAACTGGATGTGACATATAGAGTCCAAAATATGAAATCTGTGGACAGTTAAGGGAAGCATGTGTGGCTTCCTGACAGAAACCTGTCTGAGCTTACCCTGTCTATTCTGCCTTAAGAACTGAGTCTTTGTCGCGGAAGGGGTTTGATGGGAATTCAGTTCTTCAGGTTTCTTAAGTTTAAGAAAATGAGGACACATTTTTTTAGTATCCTCTTTGATCTCTCTCTCTCTCTCTCTCTGTATGCAGTTTGGGATTTTGGTTTTGTTGGTTGTTTGACTGGTTAGTTGTTTAGAGACCAAACACTTGAAAACAGGGACACATGGGGAATTTGCTTACCACTGAGACTGTCCCCAAAGCCCTGTTGAAAATAAGGAATAACAGAGATATCTCCTTACTAATAATTTTAAAAAATATATCCATTTTAAGTTGTTAAACAAACACATCCTTTGTGCTAAGTATAGCCCCCATTAATCCCTTTGTTCCTGAGACAGTTTCTCTTCCCCTTTCATACCATACATACGTATATAACTATGTATCTATATAAAATCTAAGATTCATGAATAACAAAATATATTTCTCTTTCTGAGGCTGGTTTAACTGACTTAATACGATTATCTCCAGATACATCCACTTTCCTACAAATGCCATAATTTCCACCTTTTTTTTTCCATTCAAAAGTTTATACTTCCTCCCCTCCTCTCTTTCCCCTCCCACTTCCTCCCTCCCCCTCCTTCCTCCTCCTCCCTCCTTAAGAGAAGGCAGGGAACCCTGTTTTGTGGATAGTCCAAGGCCCTCCCCACTATATCCAGGCCTAGGAAGCTTTGCATCCAAATTGACAAACGTCCCAAAAAGCCATACATGCAGTAGAAACAAGTCCCAGTGCTCATTCAGACCCGGTACAGCTGGATTTGGTGAGCTCCCATTAGAACAGACACACTGTCTCAGTGGGTGGATCAACCGCTCATGGTCCTGACTTCCTTGCTCATGTTCTCCCTCCTTCTGCTCTTCAACTAGACCTTGGGAGCTCAGTCCGTTGCTCTGATGAGTTCTCTGTCTATATCTTCATCCATCGCTGGACAAAGATTCTATGGTGATATTCAAGATAATTATCAGTGTGAGAGTGGGGCAAGACCAGTTCAGGCACCCTCTGCTCCTGCTGCCCAAGGACCTAGCTGGGGACATCCCAGTGGACACCTAGGATCCCCTTTAGAGCCAAGTCTCTTGCCAACCCTAAAATGGCTCCCTTAATGTAGATATCTTCTTCCCTGCTCCTATATCTGCCCTTCCTCCGTCTGGACCTTCCCACTCCCCCAAACTCTCTCCAGTCTTTCCTCTCTCCCTTCTCTCTCCCCCCTCCCCTTCTCCCAACCCCACCTCTACTCCTACCCCCACCCCCATGCTTCCAACTTTTGCCTGGCAATCTTGTTTCCTTCCAATTTCCAGGAGGATCTGTATATGTTTTTCTTTGGGTTCATCTTGTTATTTGGCTTCTCTAGGCTTACGAATTATAGGCTTAATGTACTTTGTTTATGGCTAGAGTCCACTAATGACTGAGTACATACCATATCCATCTTTTTAAGTCTGGGTTATCTCACTCAGGATAGTGTTTTTTATTTCCATCCATTTACATGCAAAGTTCAAGATATCAATGTTTTTTACCGCTGAGCAGTACTCAGCAGTACACATTATACTCTAATGTGTATATATATTCCACACTTGCTTTATCCATTCTTCCATTGAGGGGCATCTAGATTGTTTCCAGGTTCTGGCTATTACAAATAATGCTGCTATGAACATAGTTGAACAAATGCTTTTGTAGTATGATTGGGCACTTCTTGGGTATATTCCCAAGAGTGGTATTGCTGGATCCTGAGGTAGGCTGATTCCCAGTTTCCTGAGAAACTGCCACACTGATTTCCAAAGTGGTTGCACAAGTTTACATTCCCACCAGCAATGAATGAGTGTTTGCGTTACTCCACATCCTCTCTAGCATAGGCTATCTTTGGTGTTTTTGATTTTAGCCATTCTGACAGGTGTAAGATCATATCTCAAAGTTGTTTTGATTTGCATTTCCCTGATTGCTAAGGAGGTTGAACAAGACCTTAAGTGTCTTTTGGCCATTTGAACTTCGTCTGATGAGAATTCTCTTTTCAGTTCAGTACCTCATTTTTTAATTGAGTTAATTAGAATAGTCCAGCTTCTTGAATTCTTTATATATTTTGGAGATTGGACCTTTGTCTGATGCGGGGTTGGTGAAGATCTTCTCCCGTTCAGTAGGTTGCCTTTTTGTCTTAATTACAGTGTCCTGTGCTTTACAGAAGCTTCTCAGTTTCAGGAGGTCCCATTTATTCACTGTTGCTCTTGTTGTCTGTGCTACTGGGGTTATATGTAGGAAGTGGTCTCCTTTGCTCATGTGTTGCAATCTACTTCCCACTTTCTCTTCTATCAGGTTCAGTATGGTTGGGTTTATATTGAGGTCTTTGATCCATTTGGACTTGAGTTTTGTGCATGGTGATAGATATGGATCTATTTTCATTCTTATACAGGTTGACATCCAGTTATGCCAGCACCATTTGTTAAAGATGCTTTCCTTCTTCCATTGTATACCTTTAGCTCCCTTGTCGAAAACCAGGTATTCATAGGTTTGTGGGTGAATGTCCGGGTATTCGATTTGATTCCATTGGTCAACGTCTATGTTTTTATGCCAATACCAAGCTGTTTTCATTACTGTAGCTGTGTAATAGAGTTTGAATTCAGGGACGGTAATGCCTCCAGAAGTTCCTTTATTGTGTAGGATTGTTTTGGCTATCCTGGGGTTTTTTATTTTTCCATATAAAGTTGATTATTGTTCTCTCATGGTCTGTGAAGAATTTTGTTGGGATTTTGATAGGGATTGCGTTGAATTTATAGATTGCCTTTGGCAGAACTGCTATTTTTACTATGTTTATCTTACCCATCCAAGAGCATGGGAGATCCTTCCATTTTCTGATGTCCTCTTCAATTTTTTCTTCAAAGCCTTAAAGTTCTTGTCAAATAGATCTTTCACTTCCTTGGTTAGTGTAGCCCCAAGATACTTTATGCTATTTGTGGCTATTGTAAAAGGTGAAGTTTCTCCGATTTCCCTCTCTGCTTCTCTATCTTTTGTATATAGAAGGGCTACTGATTTTTTTGAGTTGATCTTGTATCCTGCCACATCACTGAAGGTATTTATTTATCAGCTGTAGGAGTTCTTTGGAAGAGTTTTTGGGGTCACTGATGTACACAATCATATCATCTGCAAATGAAAGTTTGACTTTTTCCTGTCTGATTCGAATCCCCTTGATCTCCTTATGTTGTCTTATTGCTATTGCTAGAACTTCAAGCACTATGTTGAAGAGATATGGTGAGAGTGGACAGACTTGTCTTGTTCCTGATTCTAGTGGAATTCTTTGAGTTTCACTCCATTTAATTTGATATTAACTGTTGGTGTGCTATATATTGCTTTTTTTATATTTAGATATGATCCTTGTATCCCTAACCTCTCCAAGACCTTTATCATAAAGGGGTGTTGAATTTTGTCAAATGCTTTTTCAGCAACTAATGAAATAATCATATGTTTTTTCTTTGAGTTTATTTATATGATGGATTAAATTGATAGATTTTTGTATGTTGAACCAGCCCTATATCTCTGGGATGAAGCCTACTTGATCGTAATGGATTATTTTTTTGATGTGTTCTTGGATTCGGTTTGCCAATATTTTATTGAGAATTTTCATTGATGTTCATGAGTGAGATTGGTCTGTAATTCTCTATCTTTGTTGAGTCTTTGTGTGGGTTTGTTATCAGGGTAACTGTAGCTTCATAAAAAGAGTTTGGCAATGACTCTTCTGTTTCTTTTATATGAAACACCTTGAGGAGTATAGGTATCAGCTCTCGGAATTTCTGGTAAAACTTTGCATTAAAACCATCTTGTCCTGGGCTTTTTTTGGTTGTGAGGCTTTTTACGACAGCTTCTATTTCCTCACGACTTATAGGTCTATTTAAATTGTTCACCTGGTCTTAATTTAATTGTAGTATATGGTATTTATATAAAAACAAGTCTATTTCTTTTACATTTTCCAACGTTGTGGCATATAGGCCTTTGTAGTAAGACCTAATGATTTTCAGAATTTTCTCAGTGTCTGTTGTTATGTCCCCCTTTTCATTTCTGATATTGTTAATTTGCACGTTCTTTCTCTGCATTTTGATTAGTTTGGATAAAGGTTTGTCAATCTTGTTGACTTTCTCAAAGAACCAGCTCTTTGTTTCATTGATTCTTTGGATTGCTTTCTGTATTTCTATTTTGTTGATTTCAGCCCTCAGCTTGAATATTTCCAGTCTTCTACTCCTCCTGGGTGAGTCTGCTTCTTTTTTTTCTAGAGCTTTTGGGTGTGCTGTTAAGTCTCTAATGTGAGTTTTTTCCCCCCACTTATTGCTACGAACTTTCCTCTTAGCACTGCTTTCGTAGTGTCCCATAGGTTTGGGTATGTTGTGTCTTTATTCGTTGAATTCAAGGAAGACTTTAATTTCTTTTTTTAATTCTTCCCTGACCCAGGGTTGGTTCAGTAGTTGACTGTTCAGTTTCCATGAGTTTGTAGGCTTTCTGGGGGTAGAATTGTTGTTAAATTCTAACTTTATTCCATGGTAATCTGATAAGACACAGGTGGTTATTAAGATTTTTTAGTATCTATGGAAGTTTGCTTTGTTACCAAGTATGTGATCAATTTTCGAGAATGTTCCATGAGATAATGAGAAGAAGGTATATTCTTTCCTATTTGGGTGGAATGTTTTATAGATGTCTGTTAAGTTTATTTGATTCATTACCTTCATTAGTTCTCTTATTTCTCTGTTAGATTTCTGTCTGGTTGACCTGTCCATTGGTGAGAAAGGTCTGTTGAAGTCTCCTACTATTAGTGTGTGTGGTTTGATGACTGTCTTGAGTTCTAGTACTGTTTCTTTTACATATATGGTGCTTTTATATTAGGGGCATAGATATTCAGGATTGAGACTTCATCCTGATGAATTGTTCCTTTTGTGAGTATAAAGTGTCCATCTCCATCTCTTCTGATTGATTTTAGTTTGAAGTCAATTTTGTTAGATATTAGAATAGCCACACCCACTTGTTTCTTAGGTCCATTTGATTGAAAAACCTTTTCGCAGCCCTTTACTCTGAGTAAATGTCTGTCTTTTTGGTGGAGGTGTTTCTTGTAAGCATCAGAATGTTGGGTCCTGCTTTTGCATCCATTCTCTTAACCTGTGCCTTTTATAGGTGAATTGAGACCATTGATATTAAGTGAGATTAATGACCAGTGATTGTTAACTCTGGTTATTTAGTTCTTTATTTATTTTGGTGGTAAAGTTTGTGTGTTTCCCTTCTTTGGGTTGTGCTTGTGGCGGGTTATTAGATGTCTAAGTTATTGTGGGTGTTTTTGGGTTCCTTGGGTTGTGATTTTCCTTCTATTACTTTCCATAAGGCTGGGTTTGTGGCTACGTATTGTTTAAATTTTTTTTCATCTTGGAATACCTTGTTTTCTCCAATGATGGTGAAAGAAAGCTTGACTGGGTATAGTAGTCTGGGCTTGCATCCATGGTCTCTTAGTTTCTGCAACACATCTATCCAAGACCTTCTGGCTTTCATGGTTTCCATAGAGAAGTCAGGTATAATTCTGATAGATTTACCTTTATATGTTACTTGACCTTTTTCCTTTGCTGCTCTTAATATTCTTTCTTTAATCTGTATGTTTTCTGTTTTGATTATTATATGATGAGGGGATTTTTTTTGATCCAGTCTTTTTGGTGTTCTGTATGTTTCTTGTACCTTCATAGGAATATACTTCTTTAGGTTGGGAAAGTTTTCTTCCATAATTTTGTTGAGTATATTTTCTGGGCCTTTGAGCGGTAATTCTTCTGCTTCTTCCACCCATATTATTCTTAGGTTTGGTCTTTTCATGGTGTCCCAGATTTCCTGGATGTTTTGTGTCAAGAATTTGTTGGATATGCTTTTTTTCTTTGATCAATGAATTTATTTCCTCTACAGTACCTTCAGCACCTGAGATTCTTTCTTCTATCTCTTGTATTCTATTGGTTATACTTGTCTCTGTAGTCCCTGTTTGTTTACCCAGATTTTCCACAGCCAGCCATCCCTCGGTTTGTTTTCTTCATTACCTCCATTTCATTTTTCAAGTCTTGAACTGTTTCCATTACCTGTTTGATTGCTTTTTCTTGGTTTCCTAGGGTATCTTTGAGGGATTTATTCATTTCTTCAACCTTTTTGCTATTCTTCTCATCCATTTCTTTAAGGGAGTTTTTCACATCCTGTTTAAGGGACTCTATCACTTTCATAATGTTATGTTTAAAGTCTATTTCTTCTACTTCTTCTGTATTAGAGTGTTCAAGTCTTCCTGTTGTGTGTTCACTGGATTCTGGTGTTATCATGTTGTTTTTCAGATTGTTAGAGGAATTCTTGCATCAGCACCTGCCTGTCTCTTCCTTCAAATGCAGCCAGGAGAGTCTTGGCATCTTGGTCCAATCTTTGCTGTGACTGTCTCTCTGGGTGGATCTCTTCAGTGCAGGAGCAGAAACTGTTTCTGGGTCAAGGACCTCACAGACAATAGGGCAGGCTTGGGGGAGGCAGGGTCATGTGGAACAAAGAAGCCCCTGCAGCATGAGTTGGAGGGGCCCTGTGCTCCTTTCTCGGGCCATCTGCCCTGGGAGGGGATACACTCACCAGTCTGAATTGATCTCCTCAGCACAGGAACAGGGACTCCTGGTAGTCCAAGGACCCCACAGACCAAATCAATTTCCACCTTTTTTACAGCTACGACAAAGTCCATTGCACCTGGGTAGTGATGTGTCCACCTCCCTGTGGGACACGTAATGAATCTTGCCAACTCCCCACCTCATGTCCTTTCTCCCTTCATTCACACTCCTCCCAAGAGAAGACGGGAGAGCTGTGCTAAGGTAGCAGAGGACATGAGGTCTAAGAGCAATGCTTGTGAGCTCACAAGAGGCAGGGAGCCTTTCCAGAAGAGATGCTGCTTGAGGATTTGATAGGCTGCTGATCTCTGCCCATAGGGTTTTTCTATTGTACGGATGGTAACTTTAAAAAGAGTAAGCAGAATTTGAAGGTAATTGTAGATAATCTATAAACACACGGGAAGGTAATTGTATAGAATAAATGGACCTTAAATCAGATAGCAAGGAAAGAGGGAATCCATAGAAGTAGAGCATGAGAAAGAGGGCATTTGACATGCCGGCCAGAAATCGAGCCAGCAACCAGGGATGGAAAGAAAGGGGTGTCTGCCTCTAAAGGGCACAGAGGATGAAGTCCTGCTTTACTGAAGCAGCAAAGCCCTAGGCCCTGCTCTGCTGCACTCATAATTGCAATGTCTCTTTTGTCTCCTCTCTTCAGCATCTACTCCTGGACTCAGCTGCATGCAAGCCTTCCAGACCCTCTCCTTCAACGGCTCAGCTTTTGGCATCCAGCTTTGAAATTTTTTTTAAGAACTTCAAGAAGGAAAGCAAAATCCTCTCTGAGGAAACCATCACCTTGATTGAATCCCACCTGGAGAATAAGAACCTTTCGGGAGCGGTTTCTGCAATCAGCAATGCTCTGAGAAACATCGACAGAGCCCCACTGAACATCGCAGTGACTGGAGAAACAGGGGCAGGCAAATCCAGCTTTATCAATGCCCTGAGGGGAGTGTGGGATGAAGAGGAAGGTGCAGCTCCCACTGGGGTGACAGAGACAACCATGGAGAGAACTCCATACCCACACCCAAAACTTCCTATGGTGACAATATGGGACCTGCCTGGCATTGGGTCCACATCGTTCCCTCCCCAAAACTACCTAACGGAAATGAAGTTTGGTGAGTATGACTTCTTCGTCATTATCTCGGCTACACGCTTCAAAGACACTGATGCCCATCTGGCCAAAGCCATCGCCAAGATGAATACAAAATTCTACTTTGTCCGAACTAAGATAGATCAAGATGTAAGTAATGAACAGAGGAGTAAACCTAAGACTTTCAATAGAGACAGTGTCTTAAAGAAAATCCGAGGTGACTGTTCAAGGCATCTCCAGGAGACTCTCTCCAGTGAGTCCCCAGTTTTCTTGGTCTCTAACTTTGATGTGTCCGACTTTGACTTCCCAGAGCTGGAGACCACCCTACTGAGTGAGCTCCCAGCCCACAAGCGTCATATCTTCATGCTGTCCTTGCACAGTGTTACTGAGACTGCGATTGACCGGAAGAGGGATTTCCTGAAACAGAAGATCTGGCTGGAGGCCTTGAAGGCTGGAGCTTGGGCCACCATTCCATTTGGGGGCTTGGTCCTAGATAAGATCCAGAAGGTAGAGGAGACCTTGGACCTCTACAGGTCCTACTTTGGGCTGGATGATGCCTCACTGGAAAATATTGCCAAGGATTTTCACGTGTCTGTCAATGAAATCAAGGCACACCTTAAGTCTCTCCGTTTGCTAACAAGGACCAACGACATGTCCTTAGAAGAAAAACTATGGAAATACATTGAATATGTTTCCTCTGTTACTGGGGGGCCACTTGCCACAGGCATTTACTTTAGAAAGACTTTCTATTTGAAAAATCTCTTCATTGATACCGTGGCAAGTGACGCCAAGACTCTTCTCAATAAGGAGGAGTTTTTATCAGAGAAGCTGACTGACCCCCCAGAATACTGGGAAGCAGCGATGGAGCTATGAGGCACTTACCTGCGGGCTGGCTTTGGTCACTGACTTATGAGCTACTTTGAAGCAGCAAACATTTTCTATGAAAAACCAGAGGGTTCTCCTCTTTCAGAGACTGTGGCAAGCTGAAGAAGAGTCGTCAACAGTGCAAACACACATGGGAAAAGCTGTTTCCCACTGAAATATCATGTATGAACACATGGGTGGATACAAGTGACTTGTAATATCCTTCTGAAATTAACCTTGGATCTCTTGTCTCACGGAGATTTCCCAGGCACTGCCAAACTCTCCTAAGATGAAGAAACTGTTTCCTGCTTTGATAATTTTTTTTTTGAGTTTTACGAAGTACAAGGAGCTGGTTCCCAGCGTACATCTCCACATGAAGTGGTATCACCTGAATGCAGAAATTACATAGTAGATGGTCTTGGGACCATCGTCCATGCTCCTCCAGGAGGATCTGAGTAACACAGATGGGTGGACATATCTGCAGGGTCTTTTGGTCCTTGGAAACAAGGAAATTTTATTCCATATCCTTCATCAGTCACCCTGTGTGAGTTCAGAATTCAGGTTGTAGGCGAAGTAAACACTAATTAAGTTGTCTCTCCTTGGGGGTAAGGTCACTCCAAGACGTTATCTTACTGCTTTAATGTCTAGGTGTTTAGCCTCACTTGAGACCAGTTAGCATGTGGAGTTGTTGCCAGTTTCTTCATCTACAGCATCCTTTGAGATCCAGTGTCTCTCTTGGGCATCTAACATCACCCTTTGTTAAAATCCCAGTGTTGCTTTCTGTATGTAGACCTGTCCTTTTAGAAGGAAGGTAAGGAGTCATGCATGGGATTCAATGTGCAGAAAACCAGCATGCACATTTTAGCTCTGCATTGGGGCTCTTGAGAGAAAAGGAAGCAATATATCATGTCCATGTCTTCTTATACCTATTGCTGGATCTATATAGTATTACAGTTAATTCCTTTTATGCCACAGTGTCCTAAACACAAGACAGAAACTACTGAAGAGAAGAAAGGTTTTATCTGGCTCACAGTTACAGAGAATTACCCTCTGTCATAATAGAAGGGGTGTGGGGAGGAAAACACTCAGTGTAAGTGAAGACCGTGAACATGATGGCAGAGAGCTAGGTGACAGCAAGGGGCTGGAGCAACAAAGTACTGGTCCTCGTGACCTGCTTCCACCACCTAGGCCCTCCCTCCTAAAGGCTCAACAACATCCAAAAAGATAATGCTAGGCTGGGGACCGGGTGCTTAACACCAGGGTCTGTGGTGGCCTTCAAACCAGAGCACTATCATACCCTCAACTTACCACGTCTCTCTCCTCAACTTCCTCTCCTCCTTTCTCTCCTTTCCCTCTTCCTCCTCTTGTTCTTCTTCCTTCTCTTCCTCTTTCCCTCCTCTCCCTCTTCCTTCTCTTCTTCTCCCCATTTCTCTCTCTGCTTCCCTTGCTGCCTCTGTCTCTCATTGGCTCACTCATCTGTGAGACTTGCCAAGTACAGGAGCTACAGGGCAGCCTTGCAGCCCGGAAATCTTTGGAGGATTTGGTATTACAGCTTCTGGCTAAACAGTAAGAATTCTTTCCTCTCCTTTCTAGAGGGTGTCAAGGTTTGTTTTGTTTGTGTTTGTGTTTATCTCTAAGGTCTTCAGTTGGTCAGACAGGGCATTTGCAGTGGAGTCATCTGAAGTATTCAAAGTATTCAAAGCCTCCTGCTTTAAAATTTAACCTCATCTAAAAGTTACTTTCACAATAGCATCTACAGTGGTGCTTGGTAATTACTTGGGCACTATCTTAGATAGGGTCTCTATTGCTGTGAAGAGACAGCATGACCACAGCAACTCACATAAAGGAAAACATTTAATTGGGTGGCTTCCAGAGGTTCAGTCTATTATCATCATAGTGGGACATGGTGGCAGGCAGCACGGTGCACGCAGGCAGACAAGGTGCTGCAGAAGGAGCTGAGAGTTCTGCTTCTTGATCAGTCTCCAGCAGAATGAGTCTGTGTTCCACATTGGTTGTAATTTGAGAATAGGAAACCTCAAAGCCAGCTCCCCACGGTGACACACTTCCTCCAACATGGCCACCCTCCCAATAGTGCCACTTCCTATGGGGGCCATTTTCTTTCAAACCACCACATGAACAAGCTGCTATGCAAAGTTAGTTTCCTCAAGCTCCATACTTATCCTAACCCACTTTATACCAGCAGATACATATAGTCACATGGTTATAGTTACAATCGGACTCCTTTGTGAGATGCAGTGTGACAACTTTACTTAAATAAACAATGCATAATTATCCAATCTTGAGAGATGACTCTGTAGTTAAGAGCACTGACTGCTCTTCCAGAGGACCCAGGTTCAATTCCCAGCATCCACATGACAACTCATAACTGTCTGTAACTCCAGCTCCAAGGAATCTGGCACCCTCACCCAGACACGCATGCAGGCAAAACACCAATGCACATCAAGTAAAAACAAACAAATTATTTTTTAAATTCTGGGGTGTCAGGCATCCATATTCTTAGACATATTAAAATTATGGTGATTAACAGGTGATAATTTCCAATATTAGCAAGTACATGTATATTGGAGATGCTGACCAGTTCAAGGTATGTTTACCACTTTATTGTCATTGTTCAGTATCTGGGGCATCTGTCTCTGTTCTGCTGATTTGTAAAGAGCTAGATTGTTTTAAACAAGAATCTCTGCGCTGCACTGCAGCATGCTAGAACACGCTCCTTCCCTTTAACCCTTTGGTACCTGTTATCCAAACTCTCTCTGCCCCTCTACCCACCTTTCCAGCTTCTAGGAATCACTGTTCTATACTCAGATCAACCACTGCAGGTGAGCAGTATTAGTAAGTAACTTCTCTCTCTGACTCATTGTCCTTTGAGACACCAGCTGCTGAGCTGTCTGCTCCTGAGGCCACTTACCTGCCTCTGTGTCATGTAGCACTCTCAGGCCCACTCTCACGGCCTTTAATCTATTTCTGTGCTTTCAGCAGTAATAGTCACGGGGAAAAGCCATTATAGTGTGTGTAGCAGGGGAAGCTGTCAGCAGAGATGTCTGTCTGAGGATGGAAGCTTTCTGTCCTGTATATGGGAAATGTTTCAATACATCAAAGATTTGTGTGTGATGGTTTATATCGATTTTCAACTTGACAGGACCTAGAGTCACCTTGGAGCCAAATCTCTGGGAATGTCTTTAAGGGATTATCTCAATTAAACTTAACTAATTAAGTTTAACTAACTCAATTAAACTAACTAATTAACTTTACTAACTAATTAACTTGATTAACTAATCAAGATGGGAAGACCCACCTTAAATGTGGGCAGCGCCATTCCCTAGGCTGGAGCCCTGAACTGCATTAAATGGAGAAAGCCCGGTGAGCACCAGCGTTCATCTCTCTCTGCTCCCTGAGTGCGGATGTGATGTGATCGGCTGCCTTCCCATCACAGTGGACTGTAGCCTTGAACTGTGAACCAAAATAAACTCCTTCTCTCTTAAAGTGTTTTTGCCAGGGTATTTTATCTTAGCATCAGAAAAAAATCACTATTACGGGTAACTGCCCAGCTGGGCAGTGGTGGCACACACCTTTAATCCCAGCACTTGGGAGGCAGAGCAGGTAGATCTCTGAGTTCAAGACCAGCCTGATCAACAGAGCAAGATCTAGGATATCCAGTGTTGTTACACAAATAAGCCCTGTCTTAGTTAGGGTTCTTTTGCTGCGAAAAGACACCACGACCATGACAACTCTTAAAAAGAAAATATTTCATTGGGGTGATTCACTTAGAGCTACAGAGGTTCAGTTCATGATCATCATGGTGGGGAGTAAGGTAGCATGCAGGCAGACTTAGTGTTAGAGAAGTAGCTTGCAGGCAACAGGAAATGATCTGAAAGTCACACTGAAGGAAGGCTGAGCAAAAGAGACCTCATAGCCCACCTACACAATAACACACTTCCTCTAACAAGGCTATACCTACTCCAATGAAGCCACAACTTCTAATAGTGCCACTCCCCATGAGCTTATGAGGGCCAATTATTTCAAACTACCACAAACCCTGTTGCAAAAAAACATAAAACAAACAAAAAGAAACAAAACAAGTAACAGCCCATTGATCATCAACTGCCCTTTGAGTTTCTACCCACTCAACCTGTGGTGTATGCAAACTTCCAGTCTTTTATCCTGTGTGTGGTAGTGATGTGTGTGATATGTGTGGAGTGGACGCACACGAATTCTGCCTACAGTTTCTCGGACATCAGAATGCTGTACTCAGTGCTAAATCTTAGAAATGTACAAGGAAACCACTGGTTGAACACATGAAGCAAAAAGCAATAGGAAGAAAGTCCTCATGGACGTTCCAGAACCGGGCAACAGAGAAATATCTGGACTGCACATTTAGCAGCTATGTGCTTTCACCTGTGTGTCTACAGTGAATGAATGATTAGACACAGCAATCTTACTGTCACAGCAGGACGACAGAAGGTCCAGTTCCGAGTGTCTCACACAGCAGGGAGATGTGCCAAGGTCTCTCTGCACATTGATCCTCATCCTAAGCAATAATCAATCTTTGATTTTTTTTCCCATCAGTTCAGCCTTGTACAGAAACGAGCTCTACATTTTTTTCTGCTCCCACCCCTTCCTCTCCCTTTCCCTTCCAGCCTCTTCCATGGGCCACATGCTCCCAATTTACTCAGGAGATCTTGTCTTTTTCTACTTCCCATGTAGATTAGATCCATGTGTGTCTCTCTTAGGATCCTCATTTTGTCTCGATTCTCTGTGATTGTGATTTGTAGGCTGACTTTCTTTGCTTTATGTCTAAAAGGAACTTATGAGCAGAGAAAAATGTATAGCTCAGTAAAATCAATAAAAATGCAAAAAACTTTAAAGCTATTAATATATTTCAGATTTGCTCATCAGCAACATGATTTTGTTGGTTCTTTTGGGTGCTTTATCTGAATATATATTCTGAACTGTCTTGAGATCCAACTCAACTATAAATCTAAAATAAAGAAAAGAAAAGGACATGATTGAAGCTGGAGGGAACTCAGGAAGTAGGAGTGGATCTGGGAGGAGTTAGGGAGAGAGTGGGCATGAATATGATCAAAATGCACTGCATGCATGCATGAAATACTCGAAGATCTAATAAAAACTGCACTTTCTGAGAAATTATGGAAACAGAGTAAATGGGGGAATAATAGAATTGCTTTGTTTTTAAGACAAACATTGTTGTGGCCCATTAGTCCTTTCTTCCTGACTGGAGCTGGTTCAATTGCCCTGCCTCCTCATAAAGAGGGAACTTATCTTCTTGAAGATTTCCTCCAAGAAGCTCAGGCCCAGGCTTCCCTTCCCTCAGCTTGGGGCGTAGCTTTGAAAGCTGTGAACGGAAGCAGTCTGGGTTCAGAAACGATTTATTACAGAAACCCTCACCCTGGTCTGCTGAGGTGTGTGACACAGATAATTAAACTGACAGGAGGGGCTGGAGGGATGGCTCCGTGGTGAAGAGAGCTGGTTGTTCCTCCAGAGGACCCAGGTTCAATTCCCAGCACCCACATGGTGTTCTGGCTTGGTCTTTCATCTTTCTGCTCATTCAATTCTTGTCGAAGCCAAGGAACAAACACTGCAATTCCCTGGATGACTTAAGGTTATACATAGAGTTCCAGGATGCCAGGAAAAGGGATTGAGATTTTGACTCAAAAATTCAAGAAAGAGAGACAGAGGAAAGGCAGACAGATGAAAGGGAGAGAAAAAGGGAGGCGGAGCCAATGCTGGGTACCAAGGGAAGGCACAGTGACAACTGTGATGACAACTCTGATACTGCCTTGAAGGTGCCTGTGCCTACCCTCAGCCCCTTCCTGCTTGGGTGGGAGGAAGTCAGGCACAGAGAAACAGGGGTGACATTGCAACACAAGAGAGGGGAGATCCGGCCGTGTGATGGGCAGGGTTTGTGCTCAGGTCTCCAGAGCAAGGCTCTGGCCAATGCAGGGTTGCATGAGACACTCAGCTCCTATCCGGCCCAGCCTGTTTCCTTCCAGCATAACACAGAGGCTCATTTCTGTGCTTCACTCCTGCTCCTCTGTATTCAGATTTGCAGAGAGAACTTCCAGTAATTACCAAACAGCAGAGGCGATAACAGAGCTGCCCTGCCCTTCTGAAGGAAACGTGGCTCCTTGTGCCCTACACCTGCTTTTCCTAGAATTCCCCAGCCCATCTCACTTCCATCTCGGGAAGATCACGAGTGTTAGTGCTGCTTTGACATGGTGAACCCAGTCCCCGGCTCCATCCAGATGTCAACCATTCACCAAAGGGTTCTGAGCTCTTAGGAAACTGAGCTCCCCCTCCTAGCCCTGCTTAGCTCCTCTTTCCTCTCAGCCTCCTGCATACTGACTGGAGACCACTTCTTCTCTTTCTGGATGAAATCATCTCTCCTGTGAAGATGGGTGAAGTCGGGGAAGCAGGTGAGAAAGGAAGCTTGTCAGGGAGCAGGCTGGAGGAGGTGTGCAGTCATCTAAGGGGCCAGGGTGGCTCCAGAACTTAATATTTCCCCAGGTAAGATGATGTAAACTAGGAAGATGGGGTCCAGTTGGTGATTCTACACAGTCAGACCCAGGAAGGCCTGACCTATTGGCTGAACTGTGATTATCTCTGGGCAGGATATGCGGAGCAGGAGTTAGGCTGTGCCCCTCTGAGAGGGATGAGGAATTGACTGAATGTGCCAAAAATTTCCAAAACTAGGAATCAAACCAGCACTCACTGCAGGCCCCACTCCATAGGGCCACGGGCACAAAGATCCCAGGGATAGAAATTGCAGAACAGAGAAGGCGCTTTCAGTGGACGGGATCTGGAAGGAAATCCAGGACGATCAGAGATCAGAGCATTCTCAGCTCCTGCTCTGTATGCGGCTCTGGTTGGCAAAGGAGACCTCAGAACTTCAAACTTCACCACTTCCTTTGCTGAGCATCCTCGGTCTGCATAAGAATTGTGTGAGGCGTGAACTCTGATAAAACACCATGATCACTTGAAAAAGAAAGCATTTGATTGGGGGCTTATATCCCCTAGAAGCCGCCAGGGAGAGCTAATTTCAGATGCTATAGACATTTGAAACCTCAGAGCCCACTCCCAGTGACATGACTTTCCAACAAGGCCACACCTTCTAATTCTTCTCAAACATCCCACCAACTGTATTCAAAGTCTTCCAGCCTATGAGCCTGTGGGAGCCATTCTCATCCAAACCAGCACACAGCCCAGGGTGGCACCAAGGTGGGAAAGCAGGAGTGTGCGACAGTCGGTCACATCACGTCTGCAGTCAGGAAACAGAGAGTAACAAATGCCGATGGTGGTGATTCATTCTGTCCCTGGTCTGAGAACAGGAAATGGGTCACCCACAGTCAGGGTAGCTCTTGCTACTGCCACTAAACCTCCCTAGAAATACAACCACAGATACAACCAGAAGTTGCTTGTTAGAGCCCTTGTGGCTCCAACACAGATATCTATTTTTCCTAACTGGACTGGTACGGAGGCGCAAGGAATAACCAGACACAGCTTACACCATTATTTTGGAAAAGGGCATCTCGGGCTTCTTGCTCCTGAAGATCTCCCCGCGTTTATTCTCCAAACAACTTTTATACCAACCCACAAACTGAGCAGGGAAAATACATTAGACCCATCTCCTAGGTAACCAGGTGAATGGCCTTTTGTCAAATCTGTGTCTACCTGTCTGCTGAGTATGTTAGCTGTCATGGAGGCTTGAATTAGCATCTCTATAAGGCATCCTCCAAATTGCAAAGGGAGAAGCAGCAAACATCCTGACTTTTGTTAGGCAGAGAAAGCTTGTCTGCAGAGCTACGTGATCACCTCAGGTGGGCCTCTATGGCTTTAGCACCTGACAGCCACACCATATAGAAATATGGGCTTACAGTTGCTCTCTGCATAATTTTAAAGCCAATAAAATGACAGCAAAGATTCACCATTACAACCCTGTTCATGGGGTGACATGAAATTCAACCGCTGGCACCAGGACAGGGGAGCTGGAGGTCTGGTTTATTCCATTCAGGAGTTCACAACAGGACCCCCCTGGTGCTCTTCTTTTTAAAGATTTATGTAGAGGGCCTTCCGAGTGGTGAGTTGATTCGGGCCACGGCAGGGGCCCCGGCTAGGGGGAGCTAGGATTTTCCCCGACCCCATAGACTCCCAGGTCAGCCTGCCCTGCTGGCTCCACCCTGCTAGCTTCCCGCCAGCCATCCCAGCTTCCATCCAGAGGGCCTTCCGAGTGGTGAGTTGATTCGGGCCACGGCAGGGGCCCCGGCGAGGGGGAGCTAGGACTTTCCCCGACCCCATAGACTCCCAGGTCAGCCTGCCCTGCTGGCTCCACCCTGCTAGCTTCCCGCCAGCCATCCCAGCTTCCATCCAGAGGGCCTTCCGAGTGGTGAGTTGATTCGGGCCACGGCAGGGGCCCGGCGAGGGGGAGCTAGGACTTTCCCCGACCCCATAGACCCCCAGGTCAGCCTGCTCTACCTGCTCCACCCTGCTAGCTTCCCGCCAGCCATCCCAGCTTCCATCCAGTGGGCCTTCGGAGTGGTGAGTTGATTCGGGCCCGCGGCAGGGGCCCAGCGAGGAGGAGCTAGGACTTTCCCCGACCCCATAGACTCCCAGGTCAGCCTGCAGTGCTGTGTCCACACTGCTAGGCTCTCCCGCCTGCCATCCCAGCTTCCATCCAGGTACAAATTTCTATATTTCTCCCCTCCCACTGAGGCCATAAAATTTCCCCAGTTCAGCTGCCTTGCACACTGGGCCTGCTCTGTAGGGGCATCCCGGAAAGAGGGAGTGCCTGTGCTTCAATACCCTGCCTGGGGAAAGGTAGGCATTCTATCAGTGAACTCCCTGCCCAACAAGGGAGCCTGACCCGATACCAGAAGCTCCAATAGAGAGCATTGGATCGAAGAGATGGGCAGACGCCAAGGCAAGACCTCCTCCAACAATCTGAAAAACAACATGAAAATATCAGATCCCAACGACCCTACAACAGAAGGATTTGAGCACTCTAACCCAGATGAAGTGGAAAAAGTGCCATTATGAAAGCAATAGAGTCCCTTAAACAGGATATGAATAACTCCCTTAAGGAACTGGTCGAGAAGTATAACAAAAAGTTTGAAGAAATGAGTATAGAAATGGATGAGAAATATAACAAAAAGTTTGAAGAAATAAGTAAATCCGTGAGTGATACCCTGAGAAACCAAGAAAAAACAATCAAACAAGTAAAGGAAACAGTCCAAGAATTGAAAACTGAAATGGAGGCAATGAAGAAAACACAAAACGAGAACCGGCTGGATATGGAAAACCTAGGTAAACGAGCGGAGACTACAGAATCAAGCATAACCAATAGAATACAAGAGATAGAAGAACGAATCTCAGATTCTGAAGATGCCATAGAGAAAATAAATGCTCTGGTCAGAGAAAACGGCAAATCCAACAAATTCTCTTCACAAAACATTCAGGAAATCTGGGACACAATAAAAAAACCAAATCTAAGAATAATAGGGATTGAAGAAGGAGAAGAACTGCAGATCAAAGGCCCAGAAAATATATTCAACAAAATTATAGAAGAAAACTTTCCCAACCTAAAGAACGATATTCCTATGAAGGTTCAAGAAGCATACAGAACACCGAATAGATTGGATCAGAAAAAAACATCCCCGCGTCATATAATAATCAAAACACAAAACATAAATATTAAAGAAAAAATTTTAAGAGCTGCAAAGGAAAAAGGTCAAGTAACTTATAAAGGTAAACCTATCAGGCTTACACCGGATTTCTCTATGGAAACCATGAAAGCCAGAAGATCCTGGATAGAGGTACTGCAGAAACTAAGAGACCATGGATGCAAACCCAGACTAATATACCCTGCCAAGCTACTGTTCACTATCAACGGAGAAAACAAAATATTCCAGGATAAAAACAAATTTAAACAATACGTAGCTACTAATCCAGCCTTACAGAGAATATTAGAAGGAAAATCACTACCGAAGGAATCCAACATTCCCAACACGATCTACAATAACTCGAACATCTAGCGACCATTCACAAGCACAAATTAAAGAAGAAAAACACATATACTCTACTACCTAACAAAAAAAAAATGACCGGAGTCAACAACCACTGGTCATTAATATCACTTAATATCAATGGACTCAATTCACCTATAAAGAGGCACAGACTTAGAGATTGGATACGAAAACAGGATCCAACATTCTGCTGTTTACAAGAAACACACCTCAACCACAAAGACAGACACCTACTCAGAGTAAAGGGTTGGGAAAAGGTTTTCCAAGCAAATGGACCTAAGAAACAAGCGGGCGTGGCCATTCTAATATCTAACAAAATCGACTTCAAACTAAAATCAATCAGAAGAAATGGAGATGGACATTTCATACTCATAACTGGAACAATTCATCAGGAGGAAGTCTCAATCCTGAATATCTATGCTCCTAATATAAAGGCACCCACATATGTAAAAGAAACTCTTCTAGAACTCAAGGCGGTCATCAAACCACACACACTAATAGTAGGAGACTTCAACACTCCTCTCTCACCAATGGACAGGTCAATCAGACAGAAACCAAACAGAGAATTGAGAGACCTATTGGAGGTATTGAATCAAATGGACTTAACAGACATCTATAGAACACTCCACCCAAATAGGAAAGAATATACCTTTTTCTCTGCAGCTCATGGAACCTTCTCGAAAATTGACCACCTACTCGGTAACAAAGTAAACTTCCACAGATACAAAAAAATATTAGTAACTACCTGTGTCTTGTCAGATCACCATGGACTAAAATTAGAATTCAACAACAATGCTCCCCCCAGGAAGCCAACAAACTCATGGAAACTGAACAGTCAACTACTAAATCACCCCTGGGTCAAGGAAGAAATAAAGAAAGAAATTAAACTCTTCCTTGAATTTAATGAAAACAAAGACACAACATACTCAAACCTATGGGACACTATGAAAGCAGTGCTAAGAGGAAAGTTCATAGCACTAAGTGCCCAATTAAAGAAAGCGGAGAAAGCACACATTGGAGAATTAACAGCACAATTGAAAGATCTAGAAAAAAAAGAAGCTGATTCACCCAGGAGGTCTAGAAGACTGGAAATAATCAAACTGAGGGCTGAAATCAACAAAATAGAAACAGAGAAAACAATCCAAAGAATCAATGAATCAAAAAGCTGGTTCTTGGAGAAAATCAACAAGATTGACAAACCCCTAGCCAAGTTAATCAAACGGCAGAGAGAGAACGTGCAAATTAATAAGATCAGAAATGAAAAGGGGGTCATAACCACAGACACAGAGGAAATTCAGAGAATCATTAGATCTTACTATGAAAGTTTATATGCCACAAAGTTGGAAAATGTAAAAGAAATGGACATTTTTTTAGATAAGTACCATATACCAAAGTTGAACCAAGAACAGGTGAACAATCTAAATAGACCTGTTAGTCGCGAAGAATTAGAAGCTGTTATCAAAAATCTCCCTACCAAAAAAAGCCCAGGACCAGATGGTTTCAATGCAGAATTCTACCAGAACTTCCAGGAAGAGCTAATACCTATACTCCTTAACGTATTCCACAATATAGAAACAGAAGAGTCATTGCCTAACTCCTTTTATGAAGCTACAGTTACCCTAATACCAAAACCACACAAAGACACAACCAAGAAAGAGAATTACAGGCCAATCTCACTCATGAACATCGACGCGAAAATTCTCAATAAAATACTGGCAAACCGAATCCAAGAGCACATTAGAAAAATTATCCATTATGATCAAGTCGGCTTCATTCCAGAGATGCAGGGCTGGTTCAACATACGCAAATCTATTAATGTAATCCATCATATAAATAAACTGAAAGAAAAAAACCATATGATCATCTCACTAGATGCGGAAAAAGCATTTGACAAAATTCAACACCCATTTATGATAAAGGTGTTGGAGAGACTGGGGATACAAGGATCATACCTAAATATAATAAAAGCAATATACAGCAAGCCGACAGCTAACATCAAACTGAATGGAGAGAAACTCAAAGCCTTTCCACTAAAATCAGGAACGCGACAAGGCTGTCCACTCTCTCCATATCTCTTCAATATAGTGCTTGAAGTTCTAGCAATAGCAATAAGACAACATAAGGAGATCAAGGGGATTCGAATTGGAAAGGATGAAGTTAAACTTTCGTTATTTGCTGACGATATGATAGTTTACATAAGTGACCCCAAAAACTCTACCAAAGAACTCCTACAGCTGATAAACACCTTTAGTAACGTGGCAGGATACAAGATCAACTCCAAAAAATCAGTGGCCCTCCTATACACAAAGGATAAAGAAGCAGAGAGGGAAATCAGAGAAGCATCACCTTTCATGATAGCCACAAATAGCATAAAATATCTTGGGGTTACTCTAACCAAGGAAGTGAAAGACCTATTTGACAAAAACTTTAAGTCTTTGAAGAAAGAAATTGAGGAGGATACCAGAAAATGGAAAGACCTCCCCTGCTCTTGGATTGGGAGAATCAACATAGTAAAAATGGCAATTCTACCAAAAGCAATCTATAGATTCAATGCAATCCCCATCAAAATCCCATCAAACTTCTTCACAGACCTTGAGAGAACAATAATCAAGTTTATATGGCAAAACAAAAAACCCAGGATAGCCAAAACAATCTTATATAATAAAAGAACTTCTGGAGGCATTACCATCCCTGACTTCAAACTCTATTATAGAGCTACAGTATTGAAAACAGCTTGGTATTGGCATAAGAACAGAGAAGTCGACCTATGGATTCGAATAGAAGACCCAGATATTAACCCACAAACTTATGAACACCTAATTTTCGACAAGGGAGCTAAAGGTATACAATGGAAGAAGGAAAGCATCTTTAACAAATGGTGCTGGCATAACTGGATGTCAACCTGTAAAAAAATGAAAGTAGATCCATATCTATCACCATGCACAAAAATCAAGTCCAAATGGATTAAAGACATCAACATTAATCCGTCCACTTTGAACCTGATAGAAGAGAAAGTGGGAAGTAGTCTACAAGATATAGGCACAGGAGGCCTCTTCCTAAGTAGGACCCCAGCAGCACAGACAATAAGAGAAACAATGAATAAATGGGATCTACTGAAACTGGGAAGTTTCTGTAAAGCAAAGGACACTGTCAGTAGGACAAAAAGGCTGCCTTCTGACTGGGAGAAGATCTTCACCAACCCCTCATCAGACAAAGGTCTGATCTCCAAAATATACAAAGAACTCAAGAAACTAGGCACTAAAACTCTAATTAACCCAATTAAAAAATGGGGTACTGAACTTAACAGAGAATTCACAACAGATGAACTTCGAATGGCCAGAAGACACTTAAGGTCATGCTCAACCTCCTTAGCGATCAGGGAAATGCAAATCAAAACCACTTTGAGATACCATCTTACACCTGTCAGAATAGCTAAAGTCAAAAACACCAATGATATCCTATGCTGGAGAGGATGTGGGGTGAGGGGAACACTCATCCATTGTTGGTGGGAATGCAAACTCGTGCAGCCACTGTGGAAATCAGTGTGGCGGTTTCTCAGGAAACTGGGAGTCAACCTCCCTCAGGACCCAGCAATTCCACTCTTGGGAATATACCCTAAAGATTCCCGATCATACTACAAAAGCATTTGTTCTACTATGTTCATAGCAGCACTATTTGTAATAGCCAGAACCTGGAAACAACCTAGGTGCCCCTCAATAGAAGAATGGTTAAAAAAGGTGTGGAACATATACACATTAGAGTTTTACTCAGCGGTAAAAAACAATGACATCTTGAATTTTGCATGCAAATGGATGGAAATAGAAAACGCTTTACTGAGTGAGGTAAGCCAGACCCAAAAAGAGGAACACGGTATGTATTCACTCATAAGTGGATTCTAACCATAATTAAAGGTCTTTGAGCCTATTATTCGTGATCCTAGAGAAGCTAAATAAGAAGATGAACCTGATGAAGATTATTTAGCTATCCACCAGGAGGTAGGAAATAGACAAGAGTCCCAGGTAACCTCGGGTGCATGGGGGGGAGGGAGGGTCGATGGAAGGGGAGAAGGTTAGAGAGAAGGGAGTAGGGGAAGAAAGGGGAAAGCTTGGTGGCCTGGGATGGGGGGGGGGAGGGAGGAAGGATGAACAAGGGATCAGGGAAGACTATATTTCAACTAAGGGACCCATTTTAGGGTTTACAGGAGACTTGATTATATATGGGACCCCAGGTCCAAGGAGAGATCCCCCAGATTGCTCTCTGGACAGAGGAGTGGGTGCCTGAATCGGCCGTGGCCCATGTCCATACTGATGTATATTTTGCTTATCACCATAGATCCTGCATCTGACGAAGGACGGCGATACAGTCGGAGACCCACATTGCAGCACGGGACTGAGCCCCCCGAGGTCCAAATGAGGAGCAGAAGGAGGAAGAACATGAAAAACGAAATCAGTACTGCGAGGGATGCTATCACCCACTGATACAAGGGAACGGATCTGATGAGAGTTTACCAAGGCCAGTTGGACTGGGACTGAAAGAGGACGTGATCCAACCAGACTCTCCGAATTTGGCCGGATTCTCTGACTGTGGCTGACCCGAAGTCTTTCTGAAAAGCCATTGACTATGACACTGGGACCTGTTTCCTCTACATATAATGGATTTTGGGGATCCAGTCTGTTTGGACACTCACCTTCCTGGACCTGGAGGGAGGGGGAAGGAACTGGAACTTCCCACAGGGCAGGAAACCCTGACTGCCCTGGGGGACGAAGAGGGAGGAGGAGGGGGAGTAGGGGGAGTGGGAGGGTGTTGGGAGGGGGGGTGGAAATGGAAACTTTTATAATTTAATAAAATTTACAAAAAAAAAGATTTATGTAGTCGTTTTGTGTGTATGAGTGCTTTGCCTGCATGTATGTATGTGTGCCATGTGCAAGCCTTGTGCCCACAGAGGGATGGAAATCAAAGTAGGCTGTGAGGAGCCATGTGGGTGCTGGGCAAGAGCAACCAGTGCCTTAGTCTCTTTGCCAACTCTCCACCTTGTGGTGTTCTTCTGTGCCAACTAGTGTACTCTGTCTCCTGCTTAAGCTCATCCAACACAGCAGTGAGGAGGTAAATATCCCTTCTATCTGCCTACGCTCACTTCCTGGGTCTTCTGATGGGGCTCATGTAGTGTTATTTCGTTTGTATTTTAATAAATAAAGCTTGCCTGAAGATCAGAGATTAAAACAGCCCCACTGGTCAGCCTTACAGACTAGTAGTTGTAATATACACCTTTAATCCTAGTAGCCACACTAGTTGCCATAGAAACCGGGTGGTGCATGCCTTTAATTCCAGTGGTGCACACCTTTAATGCCAGCCCGAGTGGAATATCAAATGGGGCGGGGCGGGGGGGGGGAGACAGCTCACAGACACAGTCTCATTCTGAGATTTCTGGAGGCAGGATTGCCATTTCAGACTGTGGTTGAGGTACGAGCCAGTGGCAGGCTGTTGTGCTTTTTGGATCTTCAGGTTGAACCCCAATATCTGTCCCTGAGTTTTTTTAAATTGTGCTTCAGGCTCAAGTTTGGGGGGAACAGAGTAGAATGTTCTCCCCAGATCTAAGAGTATCTCTACTGTATTCTTCTCTTTTTCCTTAGAGAGTTAAAGCCCACTGTTAGAACCCCCACAGACAATGTCTTTGTAGTGACATTTCATTTGTATTTTAATAAATAAAACTTGCCTATATTCTGCCCTGCCATAGGCCAAAGCAGCTTCCTTATTAACCATTGCTAATAAAACATATCCACAGCGTACAAAGGAGAATCCCACATCATACCTTGGTTATCCTGAAAGTATGAGAACTCTCGAGCCCCTCACCCACATGAACCCCTCACCTCACCTCTCATGGAAGGGGAATCTCAACCTAGGGTTGAAAGTTGGCGCTGTCTGTGCACCCTTCCAGTTTGACTCAGCTCAAGTATTTTATCTGCATTGAGAAGCCAACTCCACAGTCAGGCACAGACTCGTCCCTCTGTACATTACGTGAATGCAGTAGGAACTTTTCAAATCCCCCCCCCCCTTTTTCTGATTTCCCATGCATGCCCTGTGTGCCATAGACATTGTTGATCATGAGGAAGCAGATCAAGTCCTTCTGGAGTAAATCAACACACTGGTGTTAGCTCACTCTTCCCCCTACTGGACAAATGCGGAATAAAACCAAAAATTTGACCTGGTGATTGAGACACAAACCTTGAATCCCAGCATGTGGGAGGGAGAGGCAGGGGGACCTCTGTGAACTCCAGGTCAGCCTGGTCTACAAAGCGAGTTCCAAGACAGTCAGGGTGGTTACACAGAGAAATCATATCTCAGAAACCAAACCAAACCCAAACAAAACAAAATATATGATCAAAGCCAGACATTTTTGGTCTAGGAAAGCTAGGAACATTACACAGAGAAATCCTGTCTCAAAAAAATTAAAGAAGAAAAAAAAAGAGACATTTGAGGTGTAGTATGGAAACCTAACACAGTAGATGCTTCCTAAAACGTAAAATCACCAAATAACAGGGAGATAGAACACCTACTGGACATCTTTTGTCTCCAAATGAAGCTTATACCTGGGGATGGGTTACAACTGTTGAGCTGATGGCGGAAGGGAACCCCTAAACAACCCAGGCTGTCGCAAAGACTATTGATTGTTCTCCACAAACTGATTGCATAGGCGCTATTGATGAAGACCACGCCTACACAACTCACTGACCACAAGCTAAGCTGGTGCCTACCGTGTCTTCACCCCTACAGGCTAGTGTACTTGGAATTGTAAAATGCTCTGAACACTACCAAAGAGAAACATAAACCTTCAACCCACAGTCCTGATCAAAGCTTGTGGGAGTGTTCAACCAATATCTGATTTGATTTAGGACCACTGCACAAGATGAACCCACACCCAATACTGCTTGGGTGACCAAGAACCTAAGACTAGACAGCCAACAAACCAAAGGTTGCAATAAAAATGACTCCTAATAACATTCTACTACACTCATAGATCTCTGCCTTGTTCAGCCTTCATCAGAGAAGCTTCCTCCTGCAACATCTGGGAACACACCCAGAGGCCCAGACCCAGACAATATGCCGAGTGTTAGGGAGCTTGGGACATCCAATGTTAAATGGGATGTCTCCATCTAATCTTTCCCTCAGGACTCAACTCTGTGGAAGAGGATGTGAGAGAGTCTAAGAGTCAGAGGGGATGAAGGAAACAGTGCCCTCTGAAGACAGCAGCACTGATTCTCATGTGAGCTCAGGGAAACTGAGGCAGCAAGCACAGGGCCTGCACAGGTCTGTACCAGATGGAGTCTTAGTGCTGAAGGAAGTGAACACAGACTTAACCCAGAAGCCACCTCCAGTTGATAATCACTTGCAAAAAAGTGTGGGTTTTCTCTAAGGGAGTCTCACTGGGGAAACAAACCCCATTCCTAATGGTAGGCTGCGTGACCCGTCGTGGATGTCCAACAGAAAATGAATTCAGTACCATCTTTGGAGGTTCCTTGCTTCATGTAATGCTGGGGTATTTTTGTTCTGTTTTTAATTTTTATTTCCATTTATATATGTTATTTTTGCCCCAGAAGTCCTTTGGATATATATTATAGCTCCCTGTTTTGTGTTTTTGTGGGATTCTTGAGGGTGCACATGAGTGGGTCTCTGCATCAATGTCTGTTTCTTGTGCTGTAGGACCTAGGCTACCACCTGCCAAGGCAGGCTCTGTCCTGACTTAGACTGATGCTGATGATATCGGGCAGACTAAGGGTATTCCTACTCCCCTAACTTTGATCTGGACCACTTTGAGGACTTTAGAAATAGGGCAAAGAGAGGAAAACTGGAAACTAAAAAGGGCAAACTTACCACCTTTTGCACTCAGAAACGGGTGGCTGGTGGAGGGAACTTTTGACTCATATATCATTTGCAGGACAAAAGGGATGATTTTTGGTGAATCTGGACACCTGGACCAGATTCCTTACATGGTCACTTGAGAGGACCTTGCAGCAACCCTCCCCTTGGTTAAAATCCTTTATCTCCACAGGACCGAAAAACAAGACCATCATCGCCTTATGGGAAGACAAAAGGGGAGAGCACCCTAAGCCCTCTGCCCCTGTGCTGCAAGGGGCACAGAGAATGAACTCCTTTTTTTACCTCCAACCAGCTGCCTCCCCCAACTGATTCAGGGAAGCTCAGGGAATTTGGGAAGCCCATCTTTCACCAGGGGGTCGGCCCCAGCTGGCCAACTCTGTTGCACTTCCCCTGAGGGTGGTTAGCCAGAACAGTGAGGGCAATGAACAGAGGCAGTATTAGCCTTTCACCACAAGTGAGCTCTTGTTGACAGAGGTTTCTGTCCTGCCCAGTTCCTGTAGTCGCAGTTGTTAAGTCCCAAAGAAAACACACAGAGGTCTACATTAATCATAAACTGGTTGGGCTATTAGCCCAGGCTTCTTATTAACTCTTACATCTTACATCTTAACCCATAATTCTTGTCTGTGTTGGCCACGTGACTTGGTACCTTTGTCAGTGAGGGATTCTCATCTTGCTTCCCACTTTTTAGGGAAAGATTCATGGGGTTGGAAGCACAAGAAGAAGGACACCTGCCAAGAGAGAGAGAGAAACAAAGAGAGAGAGAGAGAGAAATAGAGAGAGAGAGAGAGAGAGAGAGAGAGAGAGAGAGAACATCTCTTAAAATGGTGCACCATCCAGTCAGTGATAGCGCACACCTTTAATCCCAGCACTCAGGAGGCAGGTGGATCTCTGAGTTCGAGGCTAGACTTGTCCACAGAGAAAGTTCCAGACAGCCAGGGCTACAAGAGAAAGCCTGTCTCAATTACAGCCCTCTGAAAAAAGCAAAACGGTGTATATCCCACTCCCAATCTTTGCTGCATAGCTGCTTTCCCTGGACTGAAATTGCCCCTCTGTCCTAAAGGGAGGAGGGAGGAGGGAGGCTCACAAAACTAAAGTACTCAAGGAAACCTTAGAAACTCAAGAAAGTCAAAGTCTCAAGACTCACAGGGCCCTCCACCAAGGTGATATCTATAGCAAACACTTGGTGAGGGAGAGGAGGCTTTCTACAGTAGAGCTGCCTACAGCCTGTGCAGGAGCTTCCAAGGATGCAGGGTTCATGAGTCATCACCCCTAGTGGGTGGGCTCCTGAGTGAGGCTACTGCCCTCAGTCACCCTGTAGGACCCAGCCATGACAAGTTCAAAAGAGGCCCTAGTCTCAGTAGTTTACTCTAAGGTAAAACCTGATTCCAAGAAAAACCATAAACTGAGAACACCCAGGCATCACCTAGGAACAGACCATCCAAAGGAAATTTCGAATGTTCCAAGCATTGTAGATAGGATCACCTGCCAGCACACACTCATCGCTTTTCACCAGGACACCCCCAGACAAATATCAGCCAATCAGGGTTCCTGAACCTTAGAAATCTCTCCCCCAACCTCTACTATTATAAAAACCCCACTCCAACTGAGTTCAGGGCTCTCCGATAGTGGCGATAAGTTGGACACAGGGAGAGTCTGATTTCAAACGTGAATAAGAATAAAGGCTCTTTGCTTTTACATACAGGACTCAGTCTCCTAATTGGTTTTTGGGGAGCTCTGTGATCTGGGCATAACAACACAAACTTTTGCAAATCAACCCAAAATGTTTACTGATTGACTAAGACAGGATTGGAGAAAATGATTTTGTTCTATCAGGGGGGCAGAGTTGATCGTTCACATCATTCCAGAAAAGTCACATGACTGAGTCTGTGGCCTCCTGACCATCACCCCTTATCACCATCCTTAGTTCTCATGTGGTTAATCCATGCTGCCAGAGGGAACGAAAACGGGACCGCAGTGACACCTAGAGGCTACTTAGGGAAAGACGACTTTTTTATGTTCTTTCTCCTTTTTTAATTTAACATTTTTCTGAGACTTCTATACATAAATATTGTATTTACATTGTTTACATGCCTGCCTCTCCTCCTCCTCCAACTCCTTCCATATGTAGTGGCATTTCATTTGAATTTTAATAAATAAAACTTGCCTGAAGATCAGAAAAATAGAACAGCCACACTGGCCTTATACACCAGGCAGTAATGATACACACCTTTAATCCTATTAGCCACAATGACACACACCTTTATTCCCAGTAGCCACACTATCTTGCCATAGAAACCAGGTGGTAGTGGTGCACGCACGCCCTTAATCCCAGCAACAATGAGGATTATAAAACAGGAGGGGACCGCTCTCAGACAGTCTCATTCTGAGATTCCTGGAGGTAGGATCACCATTTCAGACTGAGGTAGAGGTAAGAGCCAATGGCTAGCTGTTTTGCTTTTCTGATCTTCAGGTTGAACACCAATTTCTGTCTCTGAGTATTTATTAATCATGCTTCACTACGTCCCTCCACTTCCTCTAAAATACATGAACCCATTTCTTTAATTATTTATTGTTACACACATTTATACATGTACATACATGCACAAACATACACACCACACACAAAAAAATGCCGAGTCCATTTAGTTTTGCTTGTCTATGTAAATGTTCAGGGCTGATCATTTGAGACTAGATAATCCGTCAGGAGTCTTGTCCTCAGAGAAGATTTGTTATCTCTTAGAGAGAAATCTTTTCTTGAAATATATGAGCCAGGGCAAAATGAGTTCATTATGAGGAAACCAAAATATTACATGGGGAAATCATCCCACTTTCTGTCCCTTCAGAGAATGCAAAGGCAATTACTTTGGAAATTCAAAATGATCTGCGAAGACAGACGACGTGACGTGAATGATAAAAGCTGAGAGGGCAAAGCAAATAAACGAGGATTTGAAAAGAAGACTAGAGAAAAACTGCGTCATCTCACCTGAATCACACCAGGAAGTGCTGAGAGAAACCGCCTCCTCCAAAGTGTGGTCAGGGCGCTCAGACACTTCACAGCTTCTTCAGCACACCCTACCTGAGTCCCCTGAGCCCTGTATCCAATATGAGGCCACAACCAGGAGAGGCAGCTGCAGACGGGGTAACCTCCTTTCTGACCCCCAACTATAAACACCTTGCTTTCCATGTGGGAGTCAAAGTGCAGTTCTGTATGCTGAAGAACGGAGGGGCGACTTCACGGTAACTGGAGCACGAATCAGGACAGCGTGTGACGGATGGATTACCTCCCTGGGCACCTTGTGGGAGGGAGGGGGAGGAAGAATAGCAAGGGTCCCCAGCTCAGTGAGAGCGGGAGACCAGGAAAGCCCTTGCTCTCAGAGCCCCCTCCATGCTGCTGTAGACAAGCCTTCGGTGAGGGAGTTGGACCGCCAGGCTGTGGTGGTGCAAATCTTTAATCCTAGCACTCGGGAGGCAGATGTAGGTGGATCTCTGAGTTGGAGGCCAGCCTGGTCTATAAAGTGAGTTCTAGTACAGTTGGGGCTACACAGAGAAATATGGTCTCTAAAAGCTAAAATATTAATAATAACAACAACAGCAACAACAACAACAGTAATAACAAGGTCCATGAGAAACTAAAAGTGCTGATCTTGGAGCTAAGGCACCTACACTACCCATGGGAAAATTACTAGGGCCCTTTCTTTAGTCACAACGCAGATTGGAGGATGACTTCATTAGCCTGACACAATAGTGTGTACAAGGCTCTGTGGCTGCAAGGTGTTTGCACGTGTGTGTGTGTGTGTGTGTGTGTGTGTGTGTGTGTGTGTGTATTCATGTGCATATGGATTTGTGCAGGTGCAACACTTTCAAAGTAGGAGAAAACTTGCTGTGGCTTATACAAGCTAAAATGATTTTGTTTTTACATGCTTAACTTGGTAAATTTATCCTCTAAACGCAATGTTCACCATCACACTTCAAACCCAGCAAGCCCTGGCTGTTAGATGGCTACAGACCATCATGGTGGCCTTGCTCACTGAAACCTTGCCTACTGTGTTTCCTCTCTGCATCTACTTGTTTGTTTGCTATAGTCTCACCTAGCAGCAGTCTTCAAACAAGAAAACAGGAGCAACGAAGGATGCCTGGTCAGAACCCTGGCCCTGCACCATGTGTCTCAGTGTGGAAGTGTGTCTGATGCAGGTGATGGGGGAGATCACAGTTTCCTAAAAGCCTGGAGTCAGCTGAACAGACAGCGAACTTCTGACTGCAATCAGAGACTGGGTGTTCTGGCCTTGTCATGGAAGCAGCAACAATCTTGTGATATTCCCACAGGGAATGGAGGAGGATTTTCCCAGCAAAAGTGATGTGGTGAGCATGAGCCAGGATCCATGTTGCTTTCTGAGGGCTAGGACAGCTCTGCAGTCACAGCCACTGTCCTCATGGAGGAGACTGGCAAATTCCCCGCCCGCATAGTGATGAAAAGAGGGGGACAGCAGAACAGAGCCTGTCCCACATTCAACCTGAGCTGTTTCTTGTTTCTTTTCAGGGTTCAGTTCATGCTTTGGGAGACTAACAGGCTGTCTCTGTGTCCTGCTTCCTTTGTGAGGTGGCAGTAAGCAGGAGTCTGGGCAGACAGTGGTTATGGGAAGAGAATCAGAGCTCTGTATCTCAGTGCGTCCAGCAGTCCAGCTCAGAATGGAGGGGCAGCATCTTCCCTTATGTCACAGTCAGTATTGTTTGCTGCTTTATGCGCCTGGGTAGAGACCCTCCTCAGTAAAGCAGAACACAATGAACTTGGCATCAGACAACTAGCAGTCTGTTAGACAGGAAGGACGTCATTAATGGACAAAGTGCGCAGACACAGAAGACAGCGAAAGGCCACACATTCTGTCCTTGAAGCTGTGATTTGTCACAAATCATTGGGTGTTACCGTCACGAGCTGTGTCTCCTCAGTGGGCCCAGGCCTGTGGGTTACTTGTGCACAGTTAATTGTTTAGAAGCAGTGTGTGGGGAATTCTCTCTGTGGAAGAAAAGTGGGACGGCTGTGTGTTTAAAGTCCTCACCTTCCCTCTTTTAAAAAGATATTTGAGAGCTGATCGGTGTCCTGCTCCCTTCACCGCGTATTCTGTGAAGTGAAGTATGTGTCTGTCTTGCACAGGGTTGAGGTTTGGCTTGTCATGCCTAATTTGAGTGCTATTGTTCTGAGTCCTCAGTGTCACTGAAGCCTCTCAGAGATGTGGGAGCCGCCTCAGCAGATCCATAGCGAGGAAGAGTCCTCAAAGCCCTGGAAAGTCCTGACTCATGTCTAGATTCCCACTTTTTAAATTTCTGACCCATTATTTGGTAGTACTGCAAAGATGGGTTTTGATTTCTTCATTTTTCCTGTTACCTCATTAGATGTAAGAAATCAGTCTTTATTTTGTCTTTTATGAATGAAAACTAAAACCTAGAGCACAGAACATATGTCCTTAGAGCTTCTGGGAGCAGAGAGCTGGACAGTGCAGCTTGGAGACAGGAGGCAGGGGACCGTGGATAAGAATCCCAGGCTGTGGTTCACAGGAGTGGGAAAGGACAGAGAGAGCTCAGGAGCTGAGATGTGACTCCCGCGCGTGAGGACTTACCTCTGCATGATTTTGAGTGCCATCCTCTGAGCCCACAACTGTTGTGGAATATTACTTGAAGATGTGTTACCTTCATTTATGCTGTGGACTGTTTGTTTAATGATGCCAATAGGTATTGCATTCTTTTCTGTTGCATTCATTTAACCCAGTGACACTGTGACACTTTGTTTAAAACCCTTGGTTGGTCTAATAAAGAACCGAATGGCCAATAGCTAGGCAGGAGAAGGATAGATGGGGCTTCCAGGCAGAGAGAATAAACAGTAGGAGAAAAAGAGAAGAGGAAGGAGCAAAGGATTTCCTCATATAACATTGATCATTAACAACTTTACACAGCATGTCACTATTCCAAGAAAGTGTGGGATTTGTGTTCTCACATCCACACATGTTAAGTGTAGAGTTGTGTGAGTAGCTATGTGTACCATGTCATCTTTTACATAGGTGCACATACTTACCAACAGGTAGACAAATATTCCAGTTCATAGACACACACACACACACACACACACACACACACACACACACACACACACCCAGAATGTGCACACATGAATGCACACATAGCTTTTTCTTTGATCCAGGATGGTGAGGTCACCTATCATTTGCTTTGTAACTAAAGAGAGAACCATAGTGTCCCTCTCAGAGACGTCTCAGCTCTGAATTAAGCAGGTGTGGTTTCTCTGAGACACTAGGCCTGCAGCTCACTCCTGTTTCACTTTTCCCTCTGTACCAAGGACCCCCCAGGTGTTCTAGGAATGCTCAGCACTGGTCCCCTGCTGCTGCAGAGATAAAGACAGATAGTGTCCTTTCCCCCCCTTTTAAACCACAGAGTATCTTCATGGTGAAATTGTGATACATTACTATATAATTGAGTCATGGAAGCCAGGCACTGTACCCCTAACTTTATTTCTTGAACTGTATTTTGATTCCCACAAGGAAACCAAGGAAGAGCTGTTTTTAGTTCTAAGATAAGAATATACTAATTACATGGCTGTGTATGGTAGGAGACAGGAGGATTGTGTGCTTCAGATAACCAGATAGAAGCCCAGGCCATGGCCCCAACCTCCCATTGTCTGCACTTGCACAGCCATGCAGATCTAGAACAAACTCAAACCCTGGGGATCTGGGAAAATGCCACAGTTTGAGTTAGTGATCTGTTCTTCATATGCTGTTCTTACATGTGCTGAACATATGCAGGAACATTTAATGTAAACAGAACACAAACCATCACATGTTCAGAGACAGATTTACCAAGAACAGAACATGTCAGCCACTGAGAGCTTCCTCTCCCAACATGGCAGCCAATGTCTTTCCTCCATCATGATAAATGTTGAAAACACAGAAATTGATTAAATATGGAGCTAAGACCAGGAACTGGGGTGTTTTACTCACCAAGGCAGGAGTATGGTTACAGGAGACTGGTTGGGGACAGCTGTCCACCTGCTCATTTTCATCCTGAGGCCACAGTGCAGTTGGGGAACTCAGTACGGTAGGACACAGACACAGATAAATGGACACCAGGAGCAGACTGTTCAGTAGAAGCTACCAAGGTTTACAAATAATGAAACAGAAAGAAAAGAATGTAGTGTCCCAGGGAAAAAAGAATTAGAAATTGTGGAAGGTATTAACACATGCTCCCTCAGAAGAGGAGGGCAGATAGGGAGGGATAGCTGACACTGACGACCTTTGAAAAGGCCAGAGGAAACCTATTACTGTAGAATCTTCCTAGGCATGTAAAAATGAGTTTAAATGAAGCAAGCCTACATGGAGGGGGCAGTGTGTAAGGAGCCCTCAGAACATCGCCATTGTTAAATGATGCTGGCGTCCTGCAGCTTGGAAGTAAACAAATCCTTTGAAGTTGCCGAGTGGGCCTTGGTCTGTTTTTGCATAACTGAGCCTTGGTTCCCTGGCCTGTTCCGAGGCCCCAGGCTTCAGCAGAATGGTATTCACCAATCAGAACAGTGTCCGAGCCTCTCCACCTTAGAAAAGCAGCTGCCGCTTGGCTTTTTGAGCTCTCTCTCTCGTTCCCCATTCCCCCTTCAACCGAGTGGCTCCAATAAAGTGGTGATTTGGGAAGAATTCTCGATTTCGTGGTCGTTCCTGCTTGCTGGTCGAGGGGTGCGCCACACAGCAGTGCTTCTCCCAGATACCATAGTCTACAAAATAAAAAGCTCAATGTGTAACATAGGCAACCTGTTTTGTGTTCTTTGGTCACTGGGATCTCATAGACCCCTAAACATCACAGGTTATTACCATTACTCATGGTTAACCTCCAGAATTGTCAGTAAGTCCCTAGTTCTGAAAGTACCACACAGTAAGGTTCCATGCATAGTGCTGAAGGAGAACAGTAATCAGCATTATTACCCAGCTGTGAGTCCTGCAATCTACAATGATGAATTCTCTACCAGGATATTCCCACCGGTGCAACAGTGGCACAGGTGTTATGGAAGTAACCAGTAACTTTCTGATTACATGTAAAGCCTGTGCCCCAAAACCAGACTCTTGTACTGTTAACTGGGTTAAAAACCCATAGCTGGCTAGGACTCAGGCCCTAGTGGGAGAAGCTAATTTTATTATTCTGCCAACTAGACAGAGTAATAAATTGTTCCTAAGTGTTCATCTTAATACTCATAGAGTAGTACATGTCTCAGTTCTTACCAGAGAACCGCCTTTTGAGTAGTTGTTGATACGAATAGACCAACAACTGGCTGACATTCAGAGACCAAGAGATTGTGCAGTGCTCAGTTCTAAATGACAATTCTATACCACAATCCTCTCCCCACGGCTGAGTGATACTGCAGAAGAGGGGAGGGGAAGATGGTGAGAGCTGGAGGTAGTGAACATCAGACACTATTTGCTGGACATGGTGCAAATGTTGCATACATGTACTCTCATTGAGAACACGGAGGCCATAGGAGGGTGATCAGGGGGCATACAGTGAGGTTTGGAGCAGAGAAAGAAACAAGCAGAGACATAAAGGATCTCTTTCCAATTCCTGTGAGTTTGTTTTAATTTTAAAGACTCTGAATTATATTAGGTTCCCAGTGCTGTTAGGTGGCCTTTTAGATTGCTTATCTTGTGGATGTAGAGGCCAAGCCTGGGTACTGTAGTGAATGAGCTTAGGAAATTTGATGTCTGAATGTTGTAACCATTGGAGATTTGGAGGAGACATCTCAAAGTCCAGCCAGTCAGAATGGAGGGGGTAGAGCCCGTCACCTTGGTGGCAGTGGGTCAAAGTTAAGATACCAGAAGTCCCTGTGAATCTCGAGAGGCGGAGTAGCAGTCATCCAGGCTCTGTAACCCAGAGAGGGACCCAGGTGGGTTTGCGGGTGAATCTGGGGCTGGTCAACTGTTTTGTTTTTGCTTTTGTTTTTTGTTTTGTTTTTTATTTTTGTTTTTTTTTTGTTTTTGGGTTTTTTTTTTTTTTCAGTGGAGGAATGGGCTCCAGATTTAGGCCGTGCAACCACCAAGAGGGAAAACGGGGGAGCTCCCTAGCAAACCAGACTGAACAAATGTACCAGCACTCACTAGCAGCCAGTCCATGGGAGCCCACTGTAACTAGTGAAGTTCTTGGTGGGGTGCAGTCTCCCCAGTTCCACAGAACAGAGTGGGGGACACTAGACATTTGATGATTGTCACCCAATTACCTGGGGACCATTTAGAACAACCAAGATGGGGGTCTTACACCGGGGACCAGCTTTAGTAGAGAAGTGGGTCTCAAATCTGGGTTGTCTGGAAGGCGAAATGCATACCCGCACTCAGGATTCTGATGCAAGCTGACAGGCTATCAGCTGGAGGGCAAGTTTTTCTTCTTCTTCTCCTGTCCTGAGCTTCAAACCCCAGTCTTTTCTTGTAAATTTTACACAAGGAAAATGATTCTGTTTTCTTGCCACAGGTTAATCATTACTTAGGCAAAGCAGTTCACAAAAAATGTAAGGATTCTTTGAAACAAGAACATCATCCTTCATTATGACATTTTCCCAGTTCCCAAGCCCCATGCCAGCCACCGTATTCTTAATTCTTAGCTGAGTTAATCACAAAACAGCTTCTGAGGCTTTCACCTCAGAGACAGACTACCGGAAGTTTACAGGAGCACAGTTCAGTGGGTTTTACCCCATTGTCGTACCTTTCCCATTGTCGTTCCTCACAGTTCCAGTTTTGATTTATAAGACCACAGGCAGCCATCCCTAAAAGCCATTAAGTTCCTCAGAATCTTCATTTATCATAGGCAAGTTCTTTTCTGTTTCAGTATAATTCTTTGCCAAGTTTTAAAAACAGGTAAAAAAAAAAATCAATTTGTGCATTTTACTCAAATTTCCCCAGTTCTTTCAACAGTTAAGTTTTTTCATATAATCTGCTTTACAGCTTCAACGTCTGCCCGTTCTATCAGATCAGGAAGACCTGTATTACCACACAGCACATCCATATTTCTAAAAGCTGCTGGTGTGGAAGGAGAAAAAGAACATGGAGAATGAGTACACTAGTAGAATTGCTATAAGGAGAATCATCTGTGACATTGCCAAATGTGTATGCAGACGCCATTGAAGTGGACCTTAGGGCATGTAGGTGTTTTCTCCTTGGCCCCCAGGTAACAGGCTCCTTTAGCTGCCACTGGGTTGCCTGGAGGGAATTGCTTCCTGCTTCTCAGGAACCACACATGGAGGGGGCTGTGCTTTGCCGTCTCTGACTGTCTTACAGTCAACCACTTACTTACCACTGTCTTACCACTTGCTGGATGAGGGACGTCAGAAGGACTTGAGTGTGTGAAAAAGGACTGGGTGATTATTGCAACTGAGTCCCAGAACCAATGAGGAGACCTCTGCACAGAGAGAGCGCTGTTTCCCAACCCAGATAAGGCACAAACCACACTCAAATAAAGTGAGATCCTTTATTTCGTGTGGAAGAAAAGGTAACGTGGCTGCTTCCTGACTCGGGTGGAGAAACAGCAGCAAATGACCATGCAGGTGTCATCCTTGAAAGGAAAATGGGAGTTCTGTGTCAGAGTCGGCTAGGATGAGGTGGGGTATTTTGGTTGGGCATGTTAAATAGGTGGGTCAGAGGGGCTTTTGATCGCTGGACATCAAATTAAATCTTTGATGTCTGGAACGTGGTAGCCAGCCTCAGGAGAAGGAAGTGGCCAAATAAGGGAATAGACCTTGGTGGCCAGCTTTAGGAATGGAACCTAAAGGTTATCAGCAAGGCCGAGGGAACTAGGAAGAATGGCAGGTCCTGTCAGAGTCCATGCTTGAGTGGGCTCCAGTCCCTTTAGTTAGTGTGTAGCTACAAGTACAGGGTCATCAGTTACACACAAACACACATACATGCAGGCTGACCCTATACAAACACACACAGAGACACACATGCAAACACATCCACAGCATAGATGCATCAGGGACAGGGCATTGTACCTTCTGTTGTCCCAGGATAATGGTCTCCTACAATTTCCTCTGTAACTAAAGAAAAGATCCCGTGTTCCTCTCAGAGACAGTGGAGGTGCCTTAGCTCTGAGGTGAGCAGATTTGGGTTTTCACAGACTCAGTTCCCACATGTGACCTTGACTCTGTCTTTCCTTGCTGGTTTCACTGTGAGGTCAAGGCTCTAAAGGAATAAACTTCCCTGGTATCCTGTTATCCAGGGACAAAGGTGGCTGCTGTCCCCTCTCCCCTCCTCAGCTCACAATACACTGGCACCTTCCACCTCTGGAACGTGACTCTGAGACAAAGCAGACCTTCCTCCCTCATGCTGTTTTGTCGGGTGTGTGGGTCACCACACTCAGAAGTCACTAATATCAGTGTGGTGTGGACATGGATGGAGCTGACAGAGGACACGGGCCTTGACCACTGCCTCTGGTTTTCTGTAGGATTCCAACACTGACCTAACATGTGCTTTATTTTCTGCCCCTGGGATGCCATGCCTGCCTCTCTCCTCGTCTGCTGGGAAAGCTATCAGTATGGAAATTCCACAGGGGCTTTAACCAAGAGCCCAGTCAGGTGTTTACCTGAGTTTCTTCTCTGTGGCTGTGACAAAATGTCCTGCAAAGCCATGTAAGGCAGCCAGGGCTTCTCTCAGCTCTCAGTTGAAGGTTGCAGTGCCCTCAGTGGGGAGGTTCCAGTGGTAGAGGCCCGAGAGAGCTAATCAGGTTGCAAAAACAGGAAGCAGAGAGGGGTAAAAAGCACTCATGTTCAACTACCCTTACCCACTTTACACAGGCAGAATCCCATCGTTGGGAGGAGGGTCCTGCATCACATTAAGATGGTCCTTTGATGTCACTGATATATAACATAAAGAGATAAAGTCAACTAATCCAGATAATCTCTCATTGGGATTCTCAGGGAGCCCTCTCATACTCGGTTCTAAGTTCTGTCAGACAACCAGAAAATTCATAATCGACACAAATGGTCAACAGGGTAGAGGGACAAACAAGCTGTCAGCAGCTCCATGGCCTGGCCCTGCTGGAATGAGAACAAGGACCAACTGTGGCTCTGCGACTTTTGAGGAAAGCAGTCAGGCAGATTTTTAAAATTTATTTTATTTATTTTTATGAGTGAAATTACAACAAGGAGAGACAGTTTATAATTAAAGTTGCAGTTGCCAATCACATTGGGTGAATTTCAATTCACTCTGATTTGCCAGTGCAGGATAGGAAATAGACATCCTTATTTGTGTGAGGCAAGAGGATCTATACAAATGTTTATACTTCTGTTTTTACTAAACTCATCCTGCATGGAGCTTTGCTAATAACAACAGTCTCCATCTGTCATGTGACTCTTGTGTGGGGTTCCCACCTCTACTGCGGTGTGTTTATCTACACAGTGTTGGGCATCAGATGCCCTCAAGGAAAAGTGACAAAGCAGAAATGGCTGTGAGATGCAGAAGTGTGTGGAGACTTTCAGAAGGGTAAAGGATCCAGGAGTCATTAGACCATAAAATCAGGAATCCAATCAATATTTTCATGTGTGCTTTACATACTATCTTAAAGAAAACTAGGTTCCCTCAGGCATTTACACAATGTTGATGACTGTTTCCTACTAAAGTACAACTGAGCTCTTGCCACAGTGATATTCTGTCTCCAGGGGAGCAAAAAGGAGCCCTCTGAGCTCCACAAACAAGATTCGTTTGTCAGGCATGGGTTATGTGTCAGTGTCCAAAACAAGGCTAAGAGTAAACACTGACTGGAACTTGTGCCTCATTTCCCCGTCATTCCCAGTAATCGGGGGGCTTAGATACATATGGTCCCACCTTGTTTTCTAAAAGACTTTCCTTATTAAGAAGAGCTATGGCATCATTTGCTGCAGCATCAATAAAGAGATTCTGCAAATAGTAAGACTTTTTGAAATAAATGCCGGCAGCAACGGGACCACCAGTAACTGAGGAAAACTTTTGGATATATTTCAATAGTTTTCTCCCTAAAGACACATCGTCATCTTCTGTAAACAAATGGGGAAACCGAAGGTGCACCTTGAATTCAGCCACAGACATGTTAAAATCTTTAGCAATCTCTTCCAGTGAGGCATCATCCAGCCCAAAGTAAGACCTGAAGAGATTGAATGTTTCATCCAGATCCTCTAACTCATCCCTGATCATGCCAACAAATGGAATGGTGGCCCATGCTCCAGCCTTCAGGGCCTCTAGGAAGACTTTCTGCTTCAGGGAATCTCTCTTGAGGTTAATGGTGGCCTCAGTAACACTGCTCAAGGACAGCATGAAGACATGGCGCTTGTGGGCTGGGAGATCATATAGAAGTTTGCTTTCCAGTTTTGGGAAGTCATACTTAGATGTATCAAAGTTAGAGACTAAGAAGACTGGAGGCTCACTGGAGAGAGCCTCCTTGAGATGACGTGAACATTCTTCTAGAATATTCTTCAGGACTTTCTCCTCATTGAAAGCCTTAGGTTTACTCCTCTTTTCATTATATATGTCACTATCTATCTTGGCTCGGACAAAGTAGAAATTCATGTTCATCCTTTCAATGGCTTTGGCTAGCTGGGCATCATTTTCTTTGAAGCGTGAAGTAGAGATGATAATGAAGAAGTCATATTCACCAAACTTCATTTCTGTTAGGTACTTCTCTGGTGGGAAGGAAGTGGATCCAATGCCAGGCAGGTCCCATATTGTCACCTGGGGAAGCTTTGGGTGTAGGTAAGGAGTTCTCTTCATGGTGGTTTCTGTCGCCCCAGTGCGGGCTGCACCTTCTTCTTCATGCCCCACCCCTCTCAGGGCATTGATGAACGAGGACTTCCCCGATCCTGTCTCCCCTGTCACAGCAATGTTCAGGGAGGCATTCTCGATGTCACTCAGTGCACTGTGGATTACAGAAAGTGCTTCCTGGAGGTTTCTGTTCTCGATGTGGGATTTAATCAAGGCAATGGTTTCTTCAGAGAGGATTTGGCTTTCCCTCTTAAAATTCTTAAAGAATTCATTGATGCTGGAGGCCCAAGCCATGACTCGGTAGGGTAGAGGCTGAATGGAGCTGAGAGGAGAGAAATCGTAATCATTAATTAAAGCAGAGCAAAGCCTTGGTGTTTGCTGGTTCAGTAAAGCAGGACCCTGACCCTAACCCACGTCAGAGCTGGCACTGTCTGTCTCCTCTTCTCTTGGTTGCTGCTGCAATTGCTGCCCTGGAAATGAAGAAGCCTCTTGCTCACACTCCTAGGAATTATCTTGTACTTCATTGTCTAATTCAGTCTCCACTTACTCTATGCAGTTACCCACTGCAGCCTTTATTATCAATTTGAAATTCCATTTAAATGCCTTTATTTTCATTAAAATGACACCCATACATGATATCAACCCTGAAGGACAAGAAAGAAGTAACATTTCTCCTGGCTGGGTCCTCAACTTCACCTGAACACTTCACTGAGTTGCCTGTGGGACCTCAAGGCTTCTGGTCTCTTTGGATAGTTATTCTTATGAGGACATGAGACCAGACAAGGGATTGGAATGGCTGAATTGAAAAGAGATGTCCAACTAACTGTGATTTCCCTTACTTCTCTCAGCAGAGGTGGGACATGACATTCATGGTTTGGAGGCACCTAAGTTAGGGACCCTGCTCCCTGGTGTTCAGATGCTCAGTTGGGTACATCTCTGTGTTGTGTTCTCTTGGGTGACTAGGTCAAAAATCAAGACAACTGAGAATCAGAGCTTCCACCCCAGGCACTGAGAGGAGGGGCATCCTGGGAGAACTCTGACAAGCATCCTGCATAATGCTGACTAGATTTTTAAGGTCATAACATTTCTCAAAACCATGCTGGCTCAGAGACTCCAGAAAACACCAGGAATAACTTGGGGAAAGAATGAGAACTATAGAAAAAGACGACTTTTGGAATCCTCTCATTTCATATTTACTTAACTATACATATACACATGCTGTCTGCGTGTGTGTAGGTATATGTATATTTATACACTTTAAATGACGTTATGCCATTGGCTAGTAATGCCTCCTCTCTGAGTCATAGAGTAATAGAAACATCATTGTCAGGCATGAGAAACTTCTCTCGAGTTGTGGTTCAGGGGACCCCATGATACTCCTCAAACAGCACAGGCTTCTGCTGTTGCCCTTGCTTGAGCCCCAGAAGTTGAAGGGTGCTGTGCTGAAGACACAGGACACTTCAGATAAAGGACACATAGCAATCAAGCTGCATCTGATCCAAGGTCTCCTCTCCGAGGCCCAGCTTCCCTAAGATCAGAAGGAGCTGTGAGAGTTTCCAAGGGAGGAGAATGTTCTGTAATCCTGCCCAGCTGGGACTCCCGTGAGCCACAGTGATGACCATCACACTGAGGTAGCTAAAGGTGCAGGGGTGGCATTTTGTGTTGGTGGTGACCCACACCTGTCTAATTGTGCATCACGCTGGCTGAACAAAAGGAAAATCGTGCCTGGTAACTGAAAAACCTAACCAACCACCATGTGCTGCTAGTGAGGTCACAGATCTCAGAGGAGAATCCACTGTGGCCAATTTCCTATCCCAGAATATTCCTAACTGCTTTCCAAACCTTTTTCTTTATACCCAGAGGTACACAGAGCTCTCTCGCCACCAAAGATGCTCCTTTTCACAGCAGTGAGAGATCACTTCAGAAAGACACAGCTGGTAACAAAGCAGAAAGCAGTTGACTTTGCGGTGCCCAGCCTCGGTTGATCGTTTGAGCCTTAACCTAAGAGAGAGAAAACACTGAGGAGGAGGGTGCAGACGACACAAGAATAGGAAGACAACACAGTCCGCTGTAAGATTGAGTCTACTGGATATGACCAAGATACCCATGAAACCTCAACACTATGGCCTTTCAAACAGGACCTGAACACTGGCACCAACAGTTGATGTGCCAAAGTGAATGTGGGAAATTGCGTGGGTTGTCACACTTAGATGAAGAGGCACAAGTGGTAAAAAGCTGCAGAGAGGCAGAAGTAGTCTCCCCAAGAGAGGAGCTCCCTAGTTGATCATTCAGTTCCAAATGTTCAGCCCTAAAACCTGTCTGTCGGTCTGTCTATCGTCTATCTATCTATCTATCTATCTATCTATCTATCTATCTATCTTGTACTGATCATCTATCATTTACCTGTATATCTATGTATATAAGCTGTATTAAAGGCGGTAGGTTGAGTGTATGTATTTATTTGTTAGTACACTGTCGCAGTAATAAAGAGTTAGAGAGCACACATCTGAAAGGGAACAGGAGCTATGGAAGGGACAGCAGGGAGGAGAGGGAGAAGGATGCTCTGATATTGTAATAAACAAAAGGACTCTTGCTTCATGGCAAACATTTAAATTAAATAAAAGGTAAAATTAAAAAGTAATTACTACTGTTAGAGGCAAGGGCATTGAGGAGACCATCCTCCAAAGAATGTAATTCACCATAACTATCTAAGGACATTACAGTGATGTCCCTAAGCCAGCCAGGGTTACATTGTAGAATATTGTCTCCAAAACACTGATCAGAAACCACCTGACCAGCTGCCTGCTTCATGAGATTATCACTTACATATTAATACTGGCGGCTGTCAATCTTCCTGCGTACCCACTACCTACCCCATGAGGAGACCCCCCTGTCCCTCAGAGACTTCAGATCCCACAAATTCAGTGCCTGCCAGGCCTCTTGCCCATCCACTATCTGGACTGTCAGAGTTGCCAGCTGTCTACCCACCTACTCACCAGGGAGGTCAGCATTCCCCCTGTTGAGTCTCAGACATCCAAGTTCACCTGGCCCCTGATGACCAAGTAGCAGAGCCTTCAAAGCCCACCCAAGTGCTTCCTATTATGAATTAAGTAAGGCAGTAAATATATACCAAAGGAATATATACCAAATATATGCCAAAGAAAATCTAACCAGTGATCTAAGCATACACAAACACAAAAACTCAGTTATATGAAAATCCTTGACAGCTCATCCCCTATTAAAAAATACAAACTCCAGAGTAACGGTCTTCATGAGAATGACTTAGATAAAATTCCAGATGAAGAATTCACAAGGATGATGTAAATGTGATCAAAGAAAGAAGATTCAAACAATCATTTGAATGAACGACAGGTCAACAAAGGGCATGAAAATAAAATTCAATGAGAAATGCTGAGCAAAATCTTGACTTAAGTGAAGCTAGAGATGAAAAATGCAATAAACCAAATGCTCAGAGCAAAGACTCACCATCAGAGTGGATCATATGGAGGAGAGAGCTTAGGACAATGTAGAAAAGTGGAAAGACCTTGTCAGCAATAACCATAAAAATAAAATAAAAAATACCTCTATGAGCAGACTACATGTGTCCTTTGAAACAGCATGAAACACATCCACAGAGAAGGAGCAGAACTCCATTCCAATGGCATAAAAAATATTCTCAATGAACCCTAGCAAGAATGTCTCCAAATTTAGGGAGAGAAATGCACTTCAAGACAGATACAAAGGCATATAGATCTCCAGATACACAGGGCAGGAAAAGAAACTCCTGAAGTCATATCACAGTTAAACCCCTGAAAATACAGGGCCAAATGTCTGCAAACTGCCAAAGAAAAACAACAGGAAGTGTAAAGATGGTGCCATCAGAATAACAACCGACTGACAGCAGCAGATTCCTGAAAGCCAGGGGACTCAACTGCTCTGCCAGACACTGTGGATGGTTGTTTCTCATCTGGGATTTTTTTCTCCATGGGGTACAGCAAAGACTCCAAGAGCATCTGGGTATCTCAGCCTACTGTCTTTCTCCAAGCTCAACTACTTCAGAAGACCAGCTAGGTCCACACAAGCAGGTGGAAGGAAGGGCTGCTGCTTGTCTGCTTTGGGATTCTCTGTGGCACAGAAGATGGCACAGAAGGATGCTACTGTGAGTGTTCCCTGAGTGAAATCCCCACGCCCTCCTGCCCTGGAGTCAGTGCTCCCCTGCTCATGTTATCACACACATAGGGCTATTGGCCAAGCTGAACTTAGATCCCTTCACTCACCTCAGCAGTGGTGGCCTTGATCTGAGGGCAGTGGTGCCTCTGGGAAAGCTCTCCTCTTAGGAGAGGTCTGTGCACTGCAGCAGGGGCAGTTGCCTTGGAATGCTCTAGAACTGGAATTCAGACTCAGGGTGTTCAGGAAGAAAAGCAGTGAGTGCTGGAGTTCTGAGTCCTAGGGAGAACTGCAAAGAGAAAGGTGGAGCACTTGGGATGGCAGCCGGGTCTTCTTAAAGTTACTTCATCATTCCTGGTCTCCACCCACCATTGCTGTGTACAGTTTCCAGACTGGATAAGAGCTCTAGTCAAACAAACCACCTCCAGGAAAGGGGCTGCACTCAGAGTTGGTTTCAGTTTCTATTCCTAGAAATGGCTGGTTTGCACGAAACACTTGGGAGGTCCTTTAGAGGAGGTCTCAGATGGGTCAAGCTGTTTGAGGTTGTCTTACTAAGTCTGTGGCATGCCCATGAGAGCAGAGTTCATGGTAGAGAATCTTGGTCTGACCCTCTAGATTCCCCACTGGAGACTGCTAACTCAGGTGTGGGCACCTAGCCCTAGGCAAGCTACCCTTCTACTGTGGGTTCCAGGTTCGTTAGAAATTTATGAGCCTGACTTCAGTCTAGGTTTTAATGAATTGGAGACTTTTAATTAAAGACACCAGCCAGGAACAAACCCGATGTTCTCTAGGTAATGCCCTGGCTATTGTTAGTCAGTGGAGTATAAAGGAAAAAAGCGTTCAAAGTTTTAATTTGGGGAGTCAAATAACCATATCCCTGTCTGGGTGTGAACAATGCTTTATCTTGTAACAGTCATCCTGCAGATGCTTCAGACGTCCAAACAAGCAAGAGCTTCCTACAAAAGCAGAATGTAGCAGGTTAACCTGTTTTATTCTCTGACCATTACCTTGTAGGAACAGAGGAGGAAGTGAAATGTCCAACGTTCGACGTTCTCTCTCTCTCTCTCTCTCTCTCTCTCTCTCTCTCTCTCTCTCTCCTTTCTTCCCTCCTTCCTTCCCTCCCTCCCTCCCTCTCTCCCTCCTTCCCTCCCTCCCTCCTCCCCTCCTCCCCTTCCTTCCTTCCTTCCTTCCTTCCTTCCTTCCTTCCTTCCTTCCTTCCTTCCTTCCTTCCTTCTTTCCATTTTCCCCCACCAAGAATATCCTGTTTAGGTTAAAGCCTCACCCAAGTCCCTGGCGTTCATATACCCCAAGAGTCTAGAATGTTTGGGTTAAGGCTTCACCCCAACCCCTGGCATCCATGTATCTAAAGAGTCTGGAATGTTTGGGGAAAAGTACCATCCCAAGCCCTCTTCCCTCAGTCCAGACTCCACCCATAAGAAAGCCTGCCAAATGATGACCTCTCCCCAGAGATATTCAAGACCACACCCAAAGGGTATTTAAACTGCCCCCAGAGAACAAACATGGTTTTCTGGTCTTCCTTCCCCAACTACTCTCTGGGGTGCTGGAAAGTCATCCGGGAACGTTGTTATCCATTAAACCTGGGCTTTCTTTAATTCGGTTTGATTTGGTCTGATTTGGATCATTGCCTTGGTGGAGGGGCTTATTGGGGTGCAGAAACTTTTCATAGCCTAGCTGTTTCAGGAAGTGTCCTGTCTGGGGCTAGCTGACAGGGCACATTCAAGGCAGGAGCAACTTCCTCATGGCTTATACAAGCTAAGAACAATTTTGTTTTTTCATGCTTAACATGGTAAATTGATCCTCTAAACACAATGTTCACCATCACACTTCAAACTCAGCGAATCCTGGCTGTTAGAAGGCTACAGACCATCATGGTGGCCTTGCTCACTGAAACCTTGCCTGCTGTGTTTCCTCTCTGCATCTACTTGTTTGTTTGCTGTAATCTCACCTATCAGCAGTCTTCAAACAAGAAAACACAGGAGCAATGAAGGATGCCTGGTCAGAACCCTGGCCCTGCACCATGTGTCTCAGTGTGGAAGTGTGTTTGATGCAGGTTTTGGGGAAGATCACAGTTTCCTAACAGCCTGGAGTCAGCTGAGCAGACAGCGAACTCCTGACTGCAATCAGAGACTGGGTGTTCTGGCCTTGTCATGGAAGCAGCAATAATCATGTGATATTCACAACAGGGAATGGAGGGAGATTTTCCCAGCAAAAGTGATGTGGTGAGCATGGGGCAGGAGCCTTGTTCCTTTCAGAGGGCTAGGACAGCTCTGCAGTCACAGCCACTGTCCTCATGGAGGAGACTGGCAAATTACCCCCCACCCCAATAGTGATTAGAAGAGGGGGGCAGCAGAACAGAGCCTACTCCATGTTCAATTTGAGCTGGTGCACATTTCTTTCAGGTTTTAGTTCATGCTTTGGGAGACTAACAGGCTGTTTCTGTGTCCTACTTCCTTTATGTCATGGTGCTAAGCGAGCACCTGGGAACACGAGGGTTAGGGGGAGACATTCAGAGCTTTGTATCTCAGTGAGTCCAGCACCCCAGCTCAGGGATACAAGGGCTACATCTCCCCATGTCTCACAGTCAGTATTGTTTGCCCCTTTATGCTCCTGGGTAGAGATGCTCCTCGGTAGAGCAGAATATAGTGAACCGGGCGTCAGGCAGCTAGCAGTCTGTTAGGCAGGAAGGACTTCATCAATGGATGTAGTGTGCAGACACAGAGGACAGCCAGAGTCACCCATTCTGTCCTTGAAGCTGGGATTTGTCACAAATCGTTGGGTGTCACAGTCCAGTGTTGTGTCTCCTCAGGGCCCCAGGCCTGTGGGTTATGTGCGCACAGTTAATTGTTAAGAAGCAGTGTGTGGGGTCTTCTCTCTATGGAAGGAATTGGGATGGCTGTGTGTTTAAAGTCTTCACCTTCTCTTCTTTAAAACAATATTTAATAGTTGATCAGTGCCCTGCTTCCTTCACCCTGTGCTCTCTGAAGTGATTAGGTATGAGCATGTCTTGCACATGGTTGAGGTTTGGCTTGTCATGCCTAATATGTGTGCTACTGTTCTGGGTCCTCAGTGTCACTGAAGCCTCTCAGGGATGTGGGAGCTGTGTCAGCAGATCCATAGTGAGAAGTCCTCAAAGTCCTGACTCAAATCCAGATTCCCATTTTCTTTTCCTTTTTCCTTTTTTTTTTTAAATTTCTGCCCTATTTTGGTAGTACTGCAAACATGGATTTTGATTTCTTCATTCTTCCATGTTACCTCATTAGAGGAAAGGAGACAGTCTTTATTTTGTGTTTTATGAATGAAAACTAAAAACTAGAGCACAGGACTATCCACTTGTAAGAACATATGTCCTTAGAGCTGCTGGGGGCAGAGAGCTGGACAGCACACCTTGGAGACAGGAGGCAGGGGACCGTGGATCAGAATCCCAGCCTGTGTGTTCACAGGAGTGGGAAAGGCCGGAGAGAGCTCAGGAACTGAGATGTGACTCCCATGTGTGAGGACTTACCTCCGCATGATTTTGAGTGCCATCCTCTGAGCCCACAACTGTTGTGGAATATTACTTGAAGATGTGTTACATTCATTTATGCTGTGGACTGTTTGCTTAAAGATGCAAAGACAAATTGCATTCTTTTTTGTTGCATTGTTAATTCTGTGATGCTGGGATACTTTGTTTGTCTAAAATGCCTGATTGGTCTAATAAAGAGTCAAATGGTCAATAGCTAGTCAGGAGAAGGATAGATGGGGCTTTCAGGCAGAGAGAATAAACAGAAGGAGAAAAAGAGAAGAGGGAGGAGCAAAGGTTTTCCTCATATGACTTTGATCATTAACAACTTCACACAACATGTCACTGTTCCAAGAAAGTGCGGGATTTGTGCTCTCACATCCACACATGTTACATGGAGGGTACTATGAGAAGGTATGTGTACTGTGTCAACTGTTACATAGGAATACACACCTACCTTACAGGTAGACACATATACCAGCTCATAGACACACACACACACACACACACACACACACACACACATGCCCAGAATGTGCAATGTGCACACATGAATGTAAACACAGTTTTGTCTTTGATCCAGGATGGTGAGGTCACCTATCATTTGCTTTGTAACTAAAGAGAGAACCATAGTGTCCCTCTCAGAGATGTCTCAGCTCTGAATTAAGCAGGTGAGGTTTCTCTGAGACACCGAGGCCTGCAGCTCACTCCTGCTTCACTTTTCCCTCTGTACCATGGACCCCCCAGGTGCTCTAGGAATGCTCTGCACTGGTCCCCTGCTGCTGCAGAGATAAAGACAGACAGTGTCCTCTCTCCCCCTTTCAAATCACAGAGTATCTTCGTGGTGAAATTGTGACACATTGCCATATAATTGAGACACGGAAGCCAGGCTCTGTACCCCAAACTTTCAATAGCTACAACTATATTTTGACTCCCACAAGGAAACCAAGGAAGAGCTGTGGTTAGTTCAAAGACAGATATATATTAATTTCATGACTCTGTGTATGGAAGGAGACAGGAGGACTGTGTGCTTCAGATAACCAGATAGAAGCCCAGGCCATGGCCTCAACCTTCCACTGTCCGCACTTGCACAGCCATGCAGATCTAGAACAAACTCAAACCCCAGGGAGCTGGGGAAATGCCACAGTTTGAGTTAGTGATCTGTTCTTCATGTCTGGTTATATGTGCTGGAGATATGCAGGAACACTTGTTGTATTCAGAACACAACTATCGCATGCTCAGTGACAGATTTACCAAGAACAGAACATGTCAGTTGCTGAACTTTTCCTCTTCCTACATGGCAGCCAGTGTCTTTCCTCCATGATGATAAATGTTGAAAATGTAGAGATGGATTAAATATGGAGCTAAGATCAGTCACTGGGCTGTTCTACACACCAAGGCAGGGGTACGTATTACAGGGAGATGGGTGGGGGACAACTGTCCACGTGCTCATTTTCAGCCTGAGGCCACAGTACAGGTTATGTGAAGCCTCTGCAATAGGACACAGAGGCAGGCAAGTGGACACCAGACTGTTCTGTAGAAGCTACCAGAGTTTACAAACAATGGAATAGAAAGAAAAGAACATAATGCCACAAGAGAAAAAAATCTAGAAGGAGAAGAAGGTATTGGCACAAGTTCCTTCACAAGAGGAGGGCATATAGGGAGGGACAACTAACGCTGAAGATCGTTGAAAAAGCCACAGGGAGCCTATTCCTGTGGAACGTTCACAAAATATGAAAATGAGTTTAAATGGAGCCACCCTACAATGGAGAGGGCAGTGCCCCTCCCAGACACCATAGGCTACCAAATAAAAAGCTCAGTGTGAAGTATAGGTTACTTCTTTTTAGGTTGTTGGCTATTGGGATCCCATAGACTTCTAAACATTATAGGTTATTGTCGTTGCTCTTGGTTACTCTCCAGAACTTAACAGTAAGATCCTATTGCTGAAGGCACCACTCAGTTGAGTCATAGGACATGGAGAAATCAAGCTGGAGCTTCATCCCTCCTGGTTAGTTTTCATAGTGATGTAAGGTTCCATGCATGCTGCTGGAGGGAACAGTAATCAGCAGTATCACCCAGCTGTGACTCCTGCAAATTACAATAATGAGTGCTCTGCCTAGATATACCCAACAGATATGTGCAACAGTGGCACAGATGTTACGGGAGTAGCCAGGGATTTCTGATTACATGTAAAGCCTGTGTCACAAGATCAGACTCCTGTCTGGTATTGCTAACTAAGCTAAAAAAACCCATAGCTGGCTAGGACACAGGCCCTAGTGGGAGAATCTAATACTATTATTCTACTAAAAGGACATAGTAATAAATTTCTCTTAAGTCTTCATCTTTATACTCATAGACTTGTACATCTTTCAATTCTTATCAGAGAAGCTCTCTTATTCAAAGAATAAGAGATCGTGGATGCTCAGTTCTAAATGGTATTTCTGTGCCTATCCTCTCTGCATGACCGAGTGATACTACAGAAGAGGGGAGACAGAGACTGTAAGAGTTGGAGGTAGGGAACATCTTCAGGGAAACACTATTTGCTGAGCACTGTGGGAGTGTTGCATACATGAACTCTCAGAGGCTGTGACAGCATGAACAACACCTGCAGAACCGTAGCATGCTTGGGAGAAGAGCTAATTAAGTCCCATTCCTTTTTGAGGACTATTGGCAACTGGGGGCTTCTGGGCAAGGGAGAATCCGTTTTCTCAGGGATGTGTCCCCAGAGATGCTACCCACCATCTAGTAGCTGCTCCTGCACCCATGTGCAAACAGTCAGCACTAAGTGGTCTCAGTGGGCTTTAAAAAAACCACATTGTTAGATGTGGCGGCACACTTTTAAAGCTAGCATTCAGGAGGTAGAGGCTGGCGATCTTTCAGCTGGAGGCCAGCCTTGTCTCCATAGTGAGTTCTAAGCAAACAAGTCGTTATAAAGTGAGACTTCCTCAAAAAGAAAAAAAAAAGAGCATGTGAAGGTGGCATAGAAATATGGCAGTGGGGATGAGGAAGGAACTGGAGAGAGGAACAATGGAGTGCATTTCATAAAAACAAACACATGAAATTCTCTAACAATAAGAAATTCAAAAATTACCCTCTGATATATCAATAATAAGCAAATCGAAGTGCCGAAACTCACCAAAACTAAGAAATGATGCTGTAATAGTAACAAAAGTATGTATATTTGGTTAGAATATATTGAAGAATTCTGTCAATATGTCCACATAATATTGACAAAATTTCCTGTAAAAATGCTTAAGGATATGGAAATTCTGACTACATAAATATAATAGTTACATGTTTATATCTGTGGTAGTCAGTATTAATTGCCAATTTGACAATATCTAGAAACATCTGGAAGATGGACTCTCTGAGGAATGCCCATGGGGGATTATCTTGGCTGCTTTAACTGATGTAGGAGAAACTATCCTCTCTGTGGGCCAGACTATTTTCTCAGTAGGGCATCCCGGGATGGATAAAATAGAGAAAGTGACCTGAGCATTAGGAAGAATCCATTGCTCTATTTCCTGATTGTAGATGTGATGTCCCCGGCTGCTCCAGCCAGGATGAACTACCTGTTGTTCCCTCACTGCCGGTCAGCTGGTCCATTTGTGTACCTAGGAACTTCCTCATGTGAGGGAGCTGGAAGGAAACGTCTTCCAGATGTGCTGCACTGTGTCTGTGCTGACAAGCAAGCACAGAGCACCCCACCCCTGGCCCCAGCTGCCCCCGTTAAAGTTGCTCAGGGACTTTAGCTCCTTCCTTCCTCTTCCATTGGAGCTGGACGTTGAGGACTTAAAGAGACACCCGGTTCAGCTCAAACTCAACATGATTGCACCTCCACGCCAATCATTTTCCACCATTTTCCCTAGGTTGTGGGCAAGGGCTAGTTCTTCCGGGGCAATCAGGATCCTATGTTCTCTTTGTAGCTTCAGCCTTCCCCAGAAGTCATTGACTCCATCCTCTGCCACCAGGAGGTGAAAGAGCCCTAAGGGATTCTGCCTCCTTAACTCCTTCCTTGCAATCTCAAGGATGTCTGTGGCATTCCTCACTCGTGTTTTCTCAACAACATCTCATGGAGGTCTGCATTTCTCAGTGCGTTCTCTCTTCTTCCAAACGTGCTTCTCTTGAACTTTTATCTAGCTCAGGAAGCGCTCATCCTGGGTTTTGAAAGTCTTCAGCCAGGTAGAAGCCTCTAAGCGTCGATCAAAGCTCTGTTTGTTGCAGGTGGACTGAAAACTCTACTGCAGTTTTAACCCAAAGATGAGCATCCAGGATATACAGAATCAGCCGGTCATGCTTTACACAGAAATGAACAGCAAGGCCGAGACTGAGGTTTTCTTCCTGTTCCCTTCTGTCCAAAGAGAAGATACCGCACAGCTGGATGGGCAACAGCAGTATTTGCCAGGGAGCCCAGAAGCTCTAGAGCTGGGGGCTTCTCTACCATCAGACAAGCTTCACCAAGTCTTCACCTGCATCACATATTGAGGAGGCAGGCCATGAGGAAACAGCCTTCTTCAGATCCTGGAGGGGGTTGCTGCAGTGTTGACTTTCACCCTGTTCCCTGTATTTAGCCAGGTCACTGTCTCTGGTGTGGGAAACAGCTCTGGGATACTCAGCTAGAGCCTGATTTTACTGAGATGCTTGGGCACTCAAGGGTAACAAACACCTTTGGTCCAAGTCTGGACGCTGGAGAAGAGCCTTACTATTCCTGCCAGCGTTGTCTTTGCTCTCCTGAGCCCACCACCAGTACTCCTGCTGCCTTGACACTGGCAGCAGCTGGATCCGAGGTGTCAGTCCTGCAGCTGTGAAGCAAGCTCCGGTCATGTTAATTCTGTATTCTGTTACTTTGCTAAAAGTGTTGATCTAGAAGTTTTCTTGTGGAATTGTTGAGATCTTATACCATCTTCATTAGGGATAATTTGACTTGTTTTCCTATTTGTATCCCTTTAATTTCCTACTCTTGTCTTATTGCCCTGGCTGGTACTTCAAGCATTCTCTTGAAAAGGAGTGCGGAGAGTGGGAAACCCTGTCTTGTTCCTGGTTTACAGGGGTTGCTTTAAGTTTTTCTGCATTTAGGATGATACTGGCTGTGGACTTGCTGTGTGCAGCTTTTATTGTGTTGAGGTATGCTCCCTTTATTCTGACTCTTTCTAGCATAGAAAGCTGCTCACCTTTGCCTCCCAAGTACTGGGATTAAAAAGCTGCTCCATCATCCCTGACCTCTCTAGGACTTTTATTATGTAGGGGTAGTGGATTTTGTCCAAGACCTTTTATGCATCTACTGAGATAATCAGTTTTTAGTACATGTATATGATTTATTACACTTGTTGAGTTACATATGTTGGGTCATCTCTGCACCTCTGGGATAAAGCCAACTTTATCCTGGTAGATGATGTTTTTGATATTTGCCTGTACACATTTTTAAAATTTTTCTTTCTTTCTATAACATAATTTCTTTATTGATTCTTTGGGAATTTCATATCATGCACCCTAATTCTGCTCACCTCCCCATCCCCCATGTTTCCCCCTCACTCATGCAGTGTCCCCCGCAAAGAAAGTTCACAACAACAAAACAAATCAATCAAACAAACCAAACAAGAACAAAACAACCAAAAAAAAATTCCTCTTTGCTTTTCCTTCTTTGTCACCTCTCCAACTCCTCCTCATTTGCTCTGATGGGGGCAGTGTGTCACAGAGCACACACTTTTGTACAATCAGCTTCACTAGTTGTTCATTGCAATGGCTTACTGGTTTGGTCCAAGGCCTCTGGTTTCTGGTACACCATCATCACTGGGTCTTCACTGCATCCTCAGAAACTCCTCCGGGATATCCTGTGATTGCTTCTAATCGTGGAGATCCTGTGGGTATCATTCATTCCACAGGACCAGTCCTTTCCTGAACTCCAACAAGTCCTAGATGGGGTAGATGTTAGCATGGGTCAACCCAAGGTCTGGCTATGGGCCTAGGTGGTAACTGACCTGGTCAGTCTGGGTCACTGGAGCTGCCTGCTTCAGGTGAGGGGGCACAGCCAGCTCCCCAATGCTCATGCCATCAGGGTCAGCTCTCCTTCACCTGTGGTGAGGGATGGGACCACCCTTCCTGAGTATTGGGGCCAGCTCTCCAGCAAGGGCTGGGACCAGCTCTATTGTTGTGGCTTCCATTGAGAAGTAGGGCTAGTTTCACCAGGACCAGTGGAGGGTAGGGTCATCTCAGCATGGCCCTCTATTTTCATCATGCAAGGTTCCTATGCTCCCCTGAGGTTACACAGGCCACAGCATCAACACAGACCCTGGTTGCAACTGGGCCTCAGACCCAGTCAAGACCCTTGGCAGCAGCCCAAGCTTGGACAACACCAGAGCCCTGGTTGATAACACAGGCCACCCAGACAAGCATGAATCCAGCAGTGATACAGCACTTGGACACCTCCATGGCCACAGGTGGCAGCCCAGGCATGGGGCATCCTGTGGTCTTTGATGGCAACACGGACTGTGGATGCCCACACAGACCCTGGCTGTGGTAGTACCATGGACTCAGACATGGCTCTTGGCAGCAGCCTGGGCTCTGATATTACCCTGGTCCCAGGTGTCAAGCAGGCCTCCCACATCAGCCGCCTCCTCACTGCTTTCATTTCTTCCATTCTCTGCCTCTTTCCACAGCACCTGAACCATTCTGCTTCTCTTTCCTTCCCATTTCTCTACCACAAATTTGCTCGTCATAATGGGACCCACTTGACCAGTGCGCAAGACGCCAGGTGGGTGGTGGATGTCTTCTGCCAGCCCTGATCTTGTGGGCCCTGACTGGACCTGGGGGTGGCTAGAACCCACCTGAGAATTGCATCAGGGAGGTCGTGGATTTCTTACCATCAGCCCAGACCTTCTGTACTCATTTTTTTTTAACTGAAGACTTTTGCAGCTATTTTCATCAATGATATTAGTTAATATCCTGACATTTTTAACTGACTAGATCTTGTGTGGATCTTAATAGAGTAACCATGGCGACCGTGAGCTCACGTGCAACAGCCATGCCAGGTCCAGGGGACATTGTTTTACTCCTCCTCTTTATCCTCTAGTTCTTAGAAGTTTTCTTCCAGCTCTTCTGTGATCTTCTCTGAGCCTTAAAGATCAAGGGAGGCTCAATGTAGGTGCTCCATCTATGGCAGACCTTCCTAATCACTTTTTCCTAGCACTTTGAAGAGTAAGAATCTCTGCAGTTACTACCACCCACTAGAATAAGAAGATCCTCTGCCTAAGGTTGAGGGTGGCACACATCTGGAAATACGAATATAAATATTTAGAAGGCAGTTTGGCAAGAGGGCTGCTTAGGAAAATAGTAGGTTGTCGCGTAGCTTTGGCCAGCAAGGAAAACGCGACACCGGACTCTTCTCAATTGCAGTTTAATCAGGAAACCTTGAATAATCTTCTCACTCCAGGGAAAGCCAGCTCACATCTAAAATAGCCCCTGTGTAGCCAACTCCCACAAGCCACGTGGGGAATACGGATAGGCCCAGGTACACAGAAACAAGCCAGATTCTTAGTTTTAGCCTTGTATGGAGTTATTTACAGTTGAAAGCACATTCCACCCAGGGGGTGGAGAGCAAAGGTCAGCGCCATCTTTAAGGTGCGGCACAAAGCAGCTCACTACAGTAGGTCCTCCCTTTGGACCAATGAGCTCTCGAGCCTCCTCCTCCTCCTTCTTCTTCTTTGCAGTTTTTTGAGACAGGGTTTCTCTGTGGCTTTGGAGCCTGTCCTGGAACTAGCTCCTGTAGACCAGGCTGGCCTCGAACTCACAGAGATCCACCTGCCTCTGCCTCCCAAGTGCTGGGATTAAAGGCACAAGCCACCACTGCCCGGCTTCTTTTTTTTTTTCTTTTAAAAAACCATGTTTTCAGTACCAGACGTAAATTCCTTCTGTGGAACAGGCCTCCAACTCGACGGAGAGCTGTTGGTTACTCCCATAGGCAGTCTTGCCACTATTCCACCAGTGGGTGCGTTTGTCTGGTTGGCAGGATCGTCTGCAGGGTCTAGGCAATTTAGAAGAACACACCGTCCTAGGGTTTTTGGAGATCTAAGACCTAGAGAATGAACCCAGGTGACAAGAGGCTTGAGGCTGTAGCTGTGAAAAAATATGTTCACAGCATTGGGGGAGGGTTGGTGAGGCTGAGGAACTTCTTATGCTCTCTCCCCTCCCCCATCAGCAATCTCTACACCTACAAGCCCCCAAATATCCAGGGAGCCCATGAGGGTTTCCCCACAACTCAGCAGCTGGACCTTTTCATTTTCCTCAAGTTCTACCATCCCCTCTGCTCTGCATGGACTTCCTACTCACTGAAGAAGGGTCAGAGGGAGTACCCAGACTTCTCAAAGTTCCACCTTATGTAGTACTATGAGCTCCCCAGAAACACCCCAATCTTTCATTATGTGTGACCTGATCCCCGATCTTGAGTTGTCTTGATGGTTCTGGACTCTGTAAGACCCCGCGCTCATGTGTGCCCTTGGGTTGAAATGAGGGTAGTCAGTCATAGTGCTCCTGAGAAGACAGACAATGAGGCAGGGCAACCTGTTTCTCTCACTCACTAGTGTTTTTGGAAACTCTTCCCAGCATTCTTCCCTGTCCCCAGGACTCCTTTGGCTTCAGAGAGCTCATTCCTCAGGAATTTTGGCCAAGGGACACCCTCACATGCCTCAAGGGAACCGCCTTCCTGACCCAGAATCTTTCAGCTTTTTTTCCATCTTGAAGTCATAAACTGTTCATTTTCTCTTTCCTGGAACTGTTTATACTGCCCAGAATGCACACAGAGAGGTTAAGTTTCACTTCTGTTTCCTGAAAATGTCTACCCACCAGCCAGCTCCGCCTATCGACAGAGACAGCTGCAGAACATTCCTCAGAACGCTCCTCTCTGTACCCTGGGCTCATTGCTCCACTCTCCACAGAGGCCCCACCCTCCCCACCTCTGCTCTCCCGGTCTCTGCTCTCCTTGATACTTTCCTCAAGGAGCACAGCTCTGTGCAGCTTTTGGTGACTGTGCTCTGGGCTGCAGTGAGCAGCAGACTCAGGGCTTTCTATTTTCGTGGAAGCTCTGGCCCTGGTTATTTACAGCAGAAACTCTTTGGAGCTGGTGAGTGAGAAAAGCCTTTGCCTTGGCAGTGACCCGGTGTCAGCTCTGTGGGCAGAGGGCAGAGGGCAGAGCTGGCTTGGCTAAGCAACAAGTTGTGCCATCATCTTTATAGGGAGCCATGGGTCTGGAGCTGCTGTTTGGTGCCGCTGGTGCCGTGGAGTTGTGGAAAAGTTTGGACCGAGCAGAAGGGTTATGGGTGACTCTCCCGGAATCCATGAAGTTCTCACTGTGAAACAGCTGCCTGTTCTGAGTCTAGTGTTCCACTGCCAGGGAGCTATGGTCACAACTCTGTGAGGTTTCCATAGTTAGCAGAACTCTAAGTAATGTGTCAACATCGCTCCTGTTTGCCGAGGTCTGATGATGTCCGCCCTGCTCTATAACAGGACGTTCTTTCCATTTTCACACTCAGAGAACACACCTGAGAGCAAACGTGTCTGTTGTTTAAGATGCTCACAGACCTCTCTTGTTCTAGAACTCATTTTGTGTCATTAGTAAGCAGAGACAAAGCAATTCTTATTTGATGTGGGAGGTGATGTATGCTATGAATATGTTTTAGTGCCATTGGTTCATGAAAAAACTGCTTTCAGCCAGTAGCTTAACAGAGTAATTCCAGGCTGAATTATATACATACACATACTAACATATATATGTGTATACACACACATGTATGTGTATGTGTGTGTGTGTGTATAGATAGATAGATAGATAGAGAGGGAGAGAGAGAGAGAGAGAGAAAGAGAGAGAGAGAGAGAGAGAGAGAGAGAGAGAAGGCAGAGTCAGTGGGATGCCATGTAGCTGCCAGAGTAGAAAGACGCAAGCCACCATCCAGAACCTTGTCGGTAGGCCATGAGCTTCATGGCAAAATATAAATAATAGAAATGGATTAATTTAAGATAAAAGAGCTAGCTAGAAATACTCTTAACTATTGGCCAAACAATATTGCATATAATATAATTTCTGTGTATTTATTGAAGGACAAAAACCACCAACAGATTGGTGTGCCAACGTGGTTGAAATCCATGTAAAACCTGAGAAAGCTTAAAATGTATTCTAGACACAAAAGAACAGAGTTAATAATGTTTTTTTGGTAGCAGCATTTTCTTAGTGGGTTCTATTCGCAAGAAGTAAACAGACACACAATTCTTTTTAAGAGAAGTCTTCCCGACTCACTGGTAGAAGCAAAAATTGCACTGCACCTTGAAGGCTTCTTGGTTCACCAGCATGAATGGCTCTGACTCTTTTGGGAGGTCTAGCTACAAACATTTAAATAGGGTCTGTGAACAAAATGCTACAATTTGCTTAATGGGGCAAAATGGGGCATTGTACATGACTCTCAGAGGCAGCAAACATGTCTCTGCCCTATTGGACTGGGTAGAGCAAACAGGCAGAGCCATGTTGACCCTAACCACACCCACTTAACATTAAAAAAGTACTCTGGTCAGAATATAATTACAGATACACAATAAAGACACATTCAGATGAAAAAGACCTCTGAATGTGTCACAGTGTTGGATAAATACATGTAGGCTTAGGAGAGAGAGGAAAAAGAGTATAGACAGTTATAATATAAAAGAGTACAGACAGTCACAGATTAAAGGAGTAAAGATAATAAAATAAATATTAAACTTGTAGAAAGAGTAATAGAGTAAGAAGAATAAGCCACATAATGATGGAATGTACACAGAGAGTCTATATGTATATATATATGTGTGTGTATATATGTATATATATATATATATTCTTTTGTTTTCTTTGAATTTTTTTGACTGTGAATGAGATAAGTACAGTGAAACAGAGAAACATTTCATTATATGGACTGCTAAGCTCAACCAACATATATGTTTTAAAGGTATCTTGAGTTCAAAATTTGAGTCTAAGGATATGTTGCTTTGGAAAGGAGGTTTGCTTTTGTTTCTACAGAGGATGAGAACTTATGGATTCCTTCCAGACTAACATAGTTTGATGAACCAAGACCACCTGAAAGGTCTCCATGAACACTCCAAAAATCACTTCACCCAATAAACAGAAGGAAGTAATTTGAAGCCCAAATTCCCAAATATTGTTTGTAAATGTTTCTTTACATTTAAAGGGAGATATGCTATAGAGATGAGTATTTTGCATTGGTGTGGATCTTGATCTATTGATACAAATTTAAAGTCAATTTTGTTTTATGTATATTTCTGTTCCTGATTACAGTACTGTGTTTGTGCAGTTCATTTAAAATGTAATGTATAATTAATAAATACAGGTTAATAGATAGTCATCTATAGTAGTCAAGTTTGCAGTCATAGTAGTTACGTTTTCTAGATACATAGAGATATATTTCAGTTAGATAGATATTCTTCAAATCTTTCAGAGACCTTCAGAATATGGCATTTAAAATGTTTTAAGAGCTTAAGACTTTTTATGACAATGAAACACATCTGCTCCTGGCAGCACCAATCTACTTCAAGAGGATAATGGGCATTGAAGAATCTCCTCATGGAGTTTGTTAGCCATTTAGGCAAGAAGCTGCTCTTGCCTGGACTGCTTAACTGAATATGCAGGACCCACAAAGAAATGACTGCTGAACTTACCTAAAGGTGAGGCCATCCTTCAGGGTTCCTGCTTTCTGAAAAAGTTGGCCAGACATTCTACAGGACACAGAAGAAAGTGACTGATACTATGAGCCTGTAGGCTGAAGATGGATGCCCCAATGGTACAGAAGAACCTTGGATGACTGTCCAGGCAGCAAGACATCTCTGTCAATTCTAGAGTTTTGAAAGTTACTTACAATGTACTTCCTGTTAATGTAGGTAATATTATATCCTTCTAAAGTCTTTGATGGAGTTGAAGAATAGATATAGTTTTCCTTAGTCATGATAAAAGATAAAATAGATACAAATATTTTAAATATAATCCTTGCTTAATAACTGTTATATGTAATTTTACTATGTTAAAGTTAAAACTTTTTTTATTTAAACAGAAAAAGGGATTCCCCTCTGTATGCTGTGATTACCATTAATGAATAAAGAAATTGCTTTAGACCTATAGCAGGGCAGAATTTAGCTAGGTGGGAAAAACTAAACTGAATGCTGGGAGGAAGAAGGACAGAGTCAGGGAGAAGCTATGGAGCCTCCTTCAGAGACAGACATGCCAAAACTATGTTGATAGGCCACCAACTTGTGGTGATGCACAGATTAATGGAGATGGGTTAAATTAAGATGTAAGAGTTAGAAAATAAGAAGCTAGAGCTAATGGGCCAAGCAGTGATTTAATTAATACAGTTTCTGTGTGATTATTTTGGGGCTAAGCAGCCAGGAGCTAACTAGAAACCACCATACAAAAGATGGGTGTCCAGTTTTCACCTCAGGGTCTCTGACTGGGCATCAGAAGGGGTTTTGAAACGTTAGTTAGATGGGACTGGTGAGACACCTCAGTGGACAAAGGGCTTTTGCCACACAGACCTGAAGACCTGCAATCAAGCTCCTGAACCCATGAAAAGGATGAAAGAGAGAATCAATTCCACACGATTGTTATCCGACATTCACACACAAGCTATGGCATAGCAGCCCTCCCACACAAAATATGTACACAAATAATAGCACCAATGATAAATACAGAAATCAAAAGATCAATTAGATGACAGTGAACCTGTGCCTGCTGCAACAGGACCAATGTGAAGATAAGAACTGGGTTAACTAACTGGAGGAGACAGCTTGCTGGAGTGAAGAAAGGAGGTGTGTGGTCCATGTGTCCCATCTGATTCACAGGCAAAAGAGAGCTGGTGCGGAGTCATCCCGAGTCCTTTCCTGGGGCATTCTGGGAAGGCTAGCTTCAAATGTGATGTGCATATGAAAGAAAGTTGCTATTAGTCTTTCTGACTCTGTCATATGTGGAACCTAGATTTAAACTGATATGTTTGTGTATGTACCAGTGTATATATGAGTGTGTATTTATATGTGAGAATGAGTAGATCATGAAACCAGAAAGAAAATCATGAAAAAGGAGGAGATCTTACGGACAGCAGGAAAGAGAGATGGTAGTGGAGTACATTCAAACAAAAGCAGAAATTGAAACCAACTGGGGAAAGAGACAGAACCAACTGTGGGGAAGGGGACACAGGGAATGGCCATCGGAGAGAGAAATGAATAAGGACAAAGTTTAATGTCATGTGTATGGAGGTGCTATAATTTCTTCACTTTGTGTGTTAGCTTAAGGAGCTGACTAAATATTACCGTTCTTGTTTTTTTTTTTGTTGTTGTTGTTTTGTTTTGTTTTGTTTTTTGGCTTTGATTCCAACTCATGGGATCTGCCAGAGAATGTCGAAAGTGTTCCTGTGAAGGTCTAGGAGTAGGAATATATAAGTGTAGGATCCAGGTGTAGGAATATAGAAACATAGAAATACAAATTTGTAAGCCCACCTGCCTACGCTCTGCTTAACATTAAACACCGACTGGCCAATTTCCTTGCTATCTATAAGTAAGCTCTGAGCAAATATCCCGGGTTTGTTTTCATTTTTACTTTCTTTATTTCTATAGGTCATAAAGGAAGCTAGGAACTGAATGAAGATGAATTACATGCTATCAAAATGCACAGGCCACAGCTGAACTTGACCTGGTGGAAATGTGTAGCTCTAAATACCCATGCTAACAATACCAGAGAGCGTACACTTGGTAAAGAGACACAATGTTTTTTTGGGGGGGCGGTTGGTTTTGGTTTTTAAGATTCATTTATTTACTAAGTATACAGTGTTCTGGCATGTCTGCCTGCAAGTCAGAAGAGGGTACCAGATCTCATTACATACATGGTGGTTGTGAGCCACCATGTGGTTGCTAGGAATTGAAATCAGGACCTCTGGAAGAGCATCCAGTGCTCTTAACCTCTGAACCATCTCTCCAGTCCAGTCATGATGTTTTAAAAGGCCTCAAACCAACAACCTATTTCACCCCCATAAAGAAACTCAAAACATAAAAGTAAACTCGGTTTCAGAGCAAGTGGGGAGATAAAGATCTGAACAGATAGAAAGAGTGGCAAAAACTAGCCAAAGTTGGTTCCCGGGGGTGGCGGGGGGGAGGGGGAACAATCAATATAATTTATAAATCACTAGCTAAAGTCCAGCTAGACTGAGCTGAAGAAAGGCATAATGACCAAAATCAGAAATGGAAGGGGAGCATTGCTGAGTCTGTGGAAATAAAAAGAATTATAAAGATCTGTGGAAGAATTTGCCCCAACTCATGAGCCAACATAGCCGGAAGAGTGAAACTCCTAGAACATTATCAAATGATGTCGTCTTAGTAGAAATCTGAGGAGACTGTACCAAGTAAAAACTGAATGAATACTTTTGAATCTTCTCAATGAAAAGTCCAGTATATGACAACATTTCCACACTGTATGCTCAATAGTATGAAAAAAGGGGGGCTGGGATGATGATTCTATAAAGAAATGACAAACATTTGAGAAACTAGATATGTTTGAGCAGATTTAGGCACACGATAACATACAATGATACATCACATGGTACCCTGTTAATCTTTGCTTTTTTATTAATTAAGAGTGAATTGTGAGCATGTGTTTGTGCATTTGGAGGCACTGCCCCTGGAAGTGAGGGAGCATCCCTCAGGTAGGCTGTTACAAGGTGTTTCCTGAGCCTCTAAGTCCACCGGAGGGAACTTCATCCTTGAAAGTCTTGAGGAACTCACTCACTCACCCAGGATCAGACCCAGATTCTTGGCTTCTAACCCAGAGCCAGGTCTCCTCGTGTCCTCAAAAATCACTGCAGGGAGACCTCTGTGGCCCTGCAGAGTCAAGGCATGAGCGTTGTGGCCATCACTGGAGAATGACCCTTCTGCTCGGACTTTCAATGTGGACATGAAGGGGTGGGCACTGTCTCCTGGGGAAGTTCCTTGTTGACCTTGATTTGCCCTCTGTACCAAATGGGAGCTTATCCAAAATCTCTAAAGAACGCTACATTCAGGGGCTTTCCAGGGCAAAGTCACTGTTCACAGCCAGCCCTTAGCTGACTATTGTCTCCTCCCTGCATCCCTGTCTTTGGGAATGACAGTGACTGATTGCATTTCCCGAGTAGCTGCAGTTATTGAGTTTCTGATTGCAAAGATGCTGTTCATTTTACTTGATTTTCTAATGAAGCAAAATCTGTGTATAACCCTCACAGGTAGCTACTCAGCTCCACACGTTGAAATCACCAGATGAATAGGATGCAGAGGCTTCAGGGTATGAAGTGAGGACCCAAGGATTGTCCTGCCCAGGTCACTTTTTATATGAGTCTCCAGCTCTGTAGGCATCCAATTGCTGCCAGTTTGTGCTCAAGAGGTAGGCAGACATACCCCACTGTCTCAGGAACCCCAGACAACTAATTGGTGGTAACTGTTAGCCAGAGGCAGTAGCACCTTAAATCATGAGGACATCTCAGGTGTACCTTTGACAGCTCCCCGACTCCACTTCCCTCTTTGGTCCACCCGGGACAGACTCCTTGCTCTGGCTTTTGAGGTCCTCACCACTGTAGCCCATCTGCTCTGACTACTTGTATTTTTCACTGCCTTCTAAAGCGTTCCCAATATAACCATGAAGGCTTTGACAACTATAGCTAGTCCTGATTTACAACGGCTCCACGTGACACTGGTGTGAGATGACCTGCTTTCAACAGAAACAGAGCTCGAAGTGTTGAATTCGGGTCCTTCTCCAGGCTAGCCACATGTGGTGAAACCATCTCAGGATGGTAGGAGGTCACCGTGGACCACGCTCTCAGTCAGCCCTAGCATCGCATGGTTGTTTGTACTGTCACCAGCAATTTTTTTTTCTTAGAGATATTTAACATTTTGCACGAGATAGCATACAGTTTACTATATACCAAACTGTGTGTCAGACGATTTCACCCCAGCTGCAAGCAAATACATGCTAGCAAGTTAAGTAGGTTTGGCTTGGCTGTGCTAGTCCAAAGACTAAAGAGATGAAATTCAATTTTATATTATTTCCAACTTACTAAGGACATACCTACAAGGTGTTGAAATGTATTCATATTAGTTAGCAATGATAATGACATAAATATCTAAGGAAAATGGCTGAAGGAAAGAGAGATTAATTGAGATCTTGATTGGCGAGAAGCCAGGGATGCCTGGGCAGAGCGGCTTAGCACTTGGTTGCAAAAATATGTCAGACTGTTAACATTCTGGTGGACCAGAAAATAGAAAGAGTGGGGCCAGAACCAGGGACTGGCCTCTAACTTCAAATGGCCACCACTGGCTGGTGACTTTCTACTACCAGCTAGGACCCACCTCTTAAAGGTCCCCCAGCCTCCAGAAATAACAGCTGCTGGGGAACTAGCTAGCACTCAAAGCATGAGACATCAGGGGACATTTCCATTTTAAGCCATAACAGCAATAAACAGGGCTGGGAATTGAGCTCAGTGGGAGAATGTGCTCAACATGTGTCCAACATGCAATATCAAAGCAACAGACAGAAACCACAAATTCCACTGAAATTAATAAACTCAGCTACACTATTTTCTTTTCTTTCGCAGTGTTAGACATTGGACATGGGTCTTACAAATGCTGAGCAGATGCTCTACCCCAGGTCTGACATCACCTCCATTTAATAGATGAGACCATAGATGCTCAGAGAGACTGTGAAACCTGTCAAGACCAATAGAATCATCTAGACTCTGCTCTTCTCTTTTAACCTAGCCTAGATCTACGTCTCAAGGCTAAGCTCAAATCTCTATGAAAATGTTTCTGGTTGTTTTATGGATAACAAACGCTCATATTTCAGCAATAATAGTAAAGAAAACCTAAGCAGAACAATGTCTAATATCACCTCTTAAAATAAAAGCTAACCTGGACATGGTGGTGCATGCCTACAAACTCAGGATTTGAGCAGTACAAACATGAAGATCAGATCAAGGACATCCTTGTGTCATAGTGACAATGGGGCTCATGAGACAACCCTCCCACACACAAAGAAAAGCCAACCCAAACCAACCAACCTGAGATACTGTTAGTGTCCAGACATACCTTGGTTCTGCCCCTTGGGAACCTGACACTCCTCTGCCTATGGCAAGTAGTTCCCTGACTATACGCAGGTGCAAATGTCCCTTCAAGAGACAAGCTCTGCCCAGTCCTGATATCTGCCCCCCACCCCGCCCACAGCCAAGGCAAGCAGGTCTCGGTCTCTCTCACCTTTACTCTGTCTCTCCTTCTTCCCTCTCTCCCTCTCTGTCTGTCTCTGTCTCTGCCTCTTTCCCTTCCCTCCCACACCCTGCCCTCCCAATACCTTCTCAGTAAACTCCACACTCAAGCTTTCTCTGCATGGCATATTCTGTCACCTGCTGCGGGCCTCACCCGACCCGCCAAGGTTCCAACTCACATCTTATCTTAACAAATACAAAACCACACAACTTAAAACTATGAAAATCAAAAGGTAAACAAGTTCGATGCTGGATCTCTTTCTCTCGATCCTGGCTGGACTCCTTGACCCTCTGCTGCCCCCATGTGGTTATGTGCTTTCTTAGCTGGTACAGCTAATGTGAGCAGCTGAATTCTTTTTTTTTTATTTATTTTTTATTAAATTATAAAAGTTTCCATTTCAGCCCCTCCTCCCAACACCCTCCCACTCCCCCCACTCCCTCTCCTCCTCCCTCTCCATCCCCTAGAGCAGTCAGGGTTTCCTGCCCTGTGGGAAGTTCAAGTTCCTCCCCCCTCCCTCCAGGTCCAGGAAAGGTGAGAGTCCAAACAGACTGGAGCGCCAAAATCCAGTATATGCAGAGGAAGCAAGTCCCAGTGTCATTGTCAATGGCTTTTCAAAAAGGCTCCGGGCCAGCCACATTCAGAGAATCTGGTTGGATCACGTCCTCGTTCAGTCCCAGTCCAACAGGCCTTGGTGAACTCTCATTATATCAGTTCCCTTGTATCAGTGGGTGCTCGCATCCCTCGCAGTCCTGATTACTTTTTTAATTTTCTTAAAAAATGGGGTACTGAACTGAACAGAGAATTCACTACAGATGAACTTCGAAGGGCTAAAAAGCACTTAAGGTCATGCTCAACCTCCTTAGCAATCAGGGAAATGCAAATCAAAACCACTTTGAGATATCATCTTACACCTGTCAGAATAGCCAAACTCAAAAACACCAATGATAGCCTATGCTGGAGAGGATGTGGAATGAGGGGAACTCTCATCCATTGTTGGTGGGAATGCAAACTTGTGCAGCCACTGTGGAAATCAGTGTGGCGGTTTCTCAGGAAACTGGGAGTCAACCTCCCTCAGGACCCAGCAATTTCACTCTTGGGAATATACCCTAGAGATTCCTTAACATACTACAAAAGCATTTGTTCTACTATGTTCATAGCAGCACTATTTGTAATAGCCAGAACCTGGAAACAGCCTAGGTGCCCCTCAATAGAAGAATGGTTAAAAAAGGTGTGGAACATATACACATTAGAGTTTTACTCAGCGGTAAAAAACAATGACATGTTGAATTTTGCATGCAAATGGATGGAAATAGAAAACGCTTTACTGAGTGAGGTAAGCCAGACCCAAAAAGAGGAACATGGTATGTATTCACTCATAAGTGGATTCTAACCATAATTAAAGGTCTTTGAGCCTATTATTCGTGATCCTAGAGAAGCTAAATAAGAAGATGAACCTGATGAAGATTATTTAGCTACCCGCCAGGAGGTAGGAAATAGACAAGAGTCCCAGGTAACCTCGGGTGCATGGGGGGGTGGGAGGGTTGTCGGAAAGGGAGAGGGTTAGAGAGAAGGGAGTAGGGGAGGATTGGGGAAAGATCGGGGGACTGGGATGGGGGGGAGGGAGGAAGGATGGATATGGGATCAGGCAAGTATATACCTCAACTAAGGGAATCATTTTAGGGTTTACAAGAGACTTGATTATAAAGGGGATCCCCAGTCCAAGGAGAGATCCCCAGATGGTTCTCTGGACAGAGGAGAGGGTGCCTGAACCGGCCTTGGCCCACAACCATACTGATGAATATTTTGCATGTCACCATAGAACTCTCATCTGGCGATGGATGGAGATGGAGGCGGAGACCCACGTTGGAACACTGGACCTAGCTCCCTAGGTCCAAATAAGAGGCAGAAGGAAAGAGAACGTGAGCAAAGAAGGCAAGGGCAGAGGAAACCTTCATCCGACGTTGGATGGCGATACAGATGGAGACCCATATTGGAACACCGAACTGAGCACTCCACGGTCCAAATGAGCAGCTGAATTCTTAAACAATTCTTTACTCTCTTTTGAAATACCAGTGGCCTTGTCCTAAGTAAAGTGCCATCCACAGAACCATGCCACTCTGCTTCCCACCTCAGGTAATGACAGGTCCGTCTGGCTGCAGGTTAGCCCACTGGGCATACTCTAAAGGACTAACCTCTCTCATTCATTCATTCCTTCATCCCACCATCAAAAGCATCTGCTGACCTAAAACACACCCATTCCTGACTCCTTTACTGTCTGCTTCCTCCTCCCTGACATTAGCACTGGTGTTGCCACTCTTCATGATGGCAATGCTCCCTAACTGGCCTTACCTTCTAAATAAAAAGTATTGAGTGATGTTATGTATATACAGCACCTCTGGAATTCCTTGTTTCCTTGACTCTTCCGACATTGCATAGCCTGTCTCCTATCCCAGGCTACTGACAGTGAATCTATCTTTGTAAAAATAAAACCTTCCTATGAAAGGCTTTCATCAGAAACTTCCCCCCACTCAACTACCACCCAGACTGCCTTCCTTCGGTTCCCCCATAATTCCCTCACATTCAGTCTCCTTGTCCACCCCCTGTTATTCCAACACTGCAAGCTGACACCAGCTTCAAGGCCTTTACGCTCCAGTGTTACATCCCCACAGAGGGCTTTTCCCAGATACATCCTGCCTTGCTAACTCATCTCCCCTTCACCTACTGAACCCTCCCCTCATGCTTGATTTAGAGTTGAATTCCTTTTCCACCCTAGGTCTGTTTACTGCCTCGTGTCCCACAGCAAACAATGCCAGTGCACAGGATATTTTATTTGTGCTGGATGAGCTTTGCTGAATTCTGGTCTCCTAGTTGGAACTTAGGTTTCCTGATGTCTGTTTTGCATGCCCCAGGCTCTGAAAACAGTGCCTGTGTTAGGTTATCAGCAAATACCCTTTGGACAAATAATATTTCTGTTATACAAAACAACCTTGTAAAGCTTGTGTCTCTGCTCAAAGGTCTCAACTCTACATGCCGGGTATAGGTGGTGGTTTTGTTTTCTTCCTTTGAACAAGACCATGTAAGAAGCCACTTCATTTCCCACTGATCTCCGGAGAAAAATTATTCTCTGTCTCATATCAGTGCTTTTTCTGGATCTCCACTTTCACCTCCCTTAGTCTGTGCCGTGCCTTCCTGCTGCACACAGTTCTTCAGCTCAGGGACCACTGCTGGTCTCCTAAGCAGAGAGAGAGAAGGCAGGCAAGTGTTAATACGATTAAGGAAAGACAAGGGGAGAATTAGGTCAAAGTGGAGAGTTACAAGAAATAACGGAAAATTACTCACTTCCCCACTACCCCCAACACCAGCAGAAGACAGTGACCACCACACTGGAGAGAGACAGACAATAGGAGGAAGCGGATAGGCCGCTGCATAAATAGAAACTGAAAAATGCACCAACCGCTGGTGTAGGAACTGCCAAGTCGGGATGGCATGACAGGAAAACTGTCACTCACCTGTGGATGGGTGTCCTGCAGAAAAACAAGCTCAGCGCAGACATCTGTCGCGGGAGTTCTAGTGTTAAAACAATCTCATTGTCCTTTTCCTGTGCTCGCTCTTACTGGGTGAGAGGGGACAAAAAACAGCTGCTCCGTCTGGTCCAATCCCCATCCTTAGTCTCCACTAACCCCTCATCCAGGGATGCCCAAGTCACTCAGGTAGGAAATGTCCTACCTCAGACTACAGGGCTTAAAGAGACAAAAGCCTCCTCTCACATCAAGGGAACATCAAGGAAACGAGGAATTCCTGAGGTGATATGTGTGCAAAATGTCACAATCTTATCATTGCACATTAAACACAGGTATTAAAATACCATACTATACCTTGTAACACACCAGTTACGAAAAGGGAAGTGTGAGAGAAAGGAGACATTTCAAGGAGACGGCAGTGTGGGAATGGCTCAGATCCACTTCTGCACATCTACCCACTGAGTCCTGCCACCCGCCATGATACGTTTCTCTCTCACCTGAGCTACATACGGGACTCTCACTGTCCATGCCAGTGCTGACCACAGCGTGTGAGTGAGGAAGGGTGGAGCCCATGACTCTCGTGAAAACCATAAATGTCAGCCCTGGAACTGGAGCTCCCAAGTTGATGATGCAAAAGACCCAATAAGACTGGGGCCAATAGTGACACAGTAAGGAAACTGGCCAGGGCAAGTCCTCAGGGACCAACCAGAACACAAAAATATAGGAGTCTGTAGGAAAGTTTCTTCATAATATATCTGCTCCCAGCCCCCATTTCGGCACATCCTCGGGAAGGGACTTGAGGGTCTCCAACAGTGACTTTGCCCTTTGAGCCCATGACAGTCCATACCTTTGGCTGCCTCATCAAGCAAGCCTACACCTGCAAGTTGTGAGTGATATACAGAGATCGGTCGATATATTAATGGGGATCAAATATAGGTACTAGCTACACATGGGGGACTGAGGTAGGAGGATCATAAGTTTCAAGCAAGCCTCGTCTACATAGCAAGTTCCTGGACAGCTTGACCTACCAACAAAATTCAAACCTGGCAAACAAAGTGCCAATCTGGACACCATACAGGGCATTTATAACCCCGAGGGAGGGGATGCATTGTTTCCATACCCACAAATGTCTGATGGAACGTGGGCCCTGAGACTCATCACAAACCCTGTGAGCTATTTCCTTTGGGCCAGGAGACATGCTTTTCATAGGTTATGGCGCAAAGTCCCAGGGTCTACATTCGTTGTTTCTGCCACCGCCCTCTATTCACGGCCCGTTGTTTTTCACACTAGAAGAGCCCCAGACTTGACAATAGACTTTATTGTCAAAGTCTTAAATTTTTTGACATTATGTGTCACATATGTAAGTTTATCTTCTCACACATATAAGTCCATGTCTGACCCCTTGACCTCTGCTTCCCAAGAACCTCTGCTCCTCCAGGCTTATAGGAGGGCAGGACCACCAGACAAATGTGAATGTGACAGATTCAACACCTGCTCTCGTGGAATTTCCAGTTTAGTTTCATTGGAGCACAACAAATACGCACAGTTTCCTGACTGGGTGAAAATGTCACGACAAAACCCACCTTTGCAATGAACATATGCAAGTAAAAATAAAATAAGTGGTCTAATAATTTCATAACTGATATCAGTGTGCCTGATTGCAAACTTAGAAAGCTATGAAGAAATAGCACAGAGAAAAAGAATATTCATCAGAGCATAGGAAAACTGAAGAATCAGGACCCCTAGGTGTATGCAATCTAGGTTCATTTTTGCACATACAAAACATGTTTTCGGGGTGGGGGAGATGGGTCAGCAGTTAAGAGCACAGGTTGCTCTTCTGGAAGACCTGGGTGCAGTTGCCAGCATCCACATGGAAGCACACACAAATAGGGGATCTGACACCTTTCTTAGGCACATACCTATAAGCAGGCAAAACACCCAAACACATAAAAAAGACAATAACCATTTGTTTCTATAATAAATGGCATGCACTGAATCTCCCTTTGGATCAGGTAGATCTGTTGCCTAGCAGCTATAGTCAAAGACTCTCTCTCTCTCTCTCTCTCTCTCTCTCTCTCTCTCTCTGTGTGTGTGTGTGTGTGTGTGTGTGTGTGTGTGGTGAATACTAAGGCTAAGCGGGACCCTTCATGAGAGCAGGGGAGCATCTCTCCCCTTCCCTCTTCCTGTTGGTCTCCATTCTCTCTCCAAATCACCCCCAACCCAGTTTTTGAAAATCTGCATTTTTCCAGACAGAAGAAAACATGAAGCTCATCTTTCTGAGTCGTTTTTATTTCAATAGCTTTTATTTTATAAGAAACATTGTACGGTTAATTGAATTGTATGCCTGGAAAAAAAATACAAGTTTCTTGTGATCCGAAAGTCCACAAATGTCTGGGGGTCAGAAGCCGATGCGTAGATTCCTGTCCATTGAAAACCTGGTCCGGAATGAAGGGTATGAGCTCGTGGTGGATCTCTGCATAGCAGATCCAGGTCCTGGCTTTAAGACTCACAGTAGAGCTTTGTGTAGCATTTCTAGGTCCTGGGTTTAATACTCACTACTGCAAACACGGTAACAACAAACTGGCCTTTGTCCAGGCAATGCAGCGAACATATAGTATACACCCAAAAGGAGCATATAAAACAGAAGCACCCCAGATTACCGTAATGACTTAGATAAAGGTCAGGAGAACATTCTTTAAGACTGTTTTTAAAGTATTTGCTTATTTATTTTTAAACCAAGACAAATATCCCAGACCTTCCAATCCTCCAGTCTCCCCCTCAAGTACTGGGATTACAGGCATGCACCACTCTACACAGGACTATGTGTATAGCAGGCAGACATGCAGGCAGGCAAGTGAATTCTCCTTTTCTTGGTAGGGAAGAGCTGGGGTCTCGTGCATTGCAGGTTGGCCTTGTACTTGCTTTGTAACTAAGGATGATAATAAAAATTTGAATTCCCCGCCTCCACTCCAGGAGTCATAGGGTGACAGACATTTTTCACCATACCCAGTTTATAACAGAAAATTTTTCAAAATTTAAAGTTTTTATTTATTGATCAAGTCTTGATAATCCCTAGAATCAAGCAACTCTCTTGCCCCAGCCTCCTAGAAATCTGTACCACCACAGCCAGCGATATAAAACTTGTTAAAGTGAATTCTTATCTTCCTGAAAAAGGGATGAGTTAATTCTACAGGCTCAGTGCTTATGGATGGATGGTTCTGGTTAGTAAATAGCATGCATGGTTTGATATTTGCAAGCTACAAGGGAGATTTTAGTGTGCACGGGTTTAACCAGGGGCACCTCCTGGAAGAAGAGAATCTGATTAAACATTGGACATGGCAGGTGGTTGGGGTAAGAAAGAGGAGAGATACCAGGAAGACATTTTGTACCATAAACACTAAAATTAGTTTGCTGGATTGGGCACCACCTAGGAGGTATCAGAAACAGGCCAATGGCACAAGTTGTGCACACTTACACAGTGGAAATTCTGGCCAAAGTTGTGCACACTTACACAGTGGAAATTCTGGCCGAAGTTGTGCACACTTACACAGTGGAAATTCTGGCAGCTATTGGGCAAAGGAAGGCAGCTTCTATTTTCACAAATCCTTGGGGACTTCCTTTGACAATTAGGGCTCTAGGGGAAGGAAGCCCCCTACAAAGTTCAGTGAAATAACCATGCTCTCTGCAAAACGTTTGTTTTGAGAAGTTAGCTCAGTTGGCTGTCTAGTATCAAGTCCCTATGGCAACCCTCTCTCTGTCTCTCTCTGCCGCTATCTTTCTTCCTCTCTTTGTCTCTATCTCTGCCCCCTTCACCAATGCTAGGATTGAGTTCAGCACCCCACACATGCTAAGCAGACATGCTACCAAAGAGCTACACCTCAGTCAACCCCTTCCTTTAAAATTGTACTTATTAATACATAACCAAAGGCTGAGACAAAGCAAGCATTTTCTTGTGACTTAGTAAAACTTCCAGGACTCAATTCGAACCCCCCACTTTGCTCTCTGTTTTCAATAAGATAATTGGATTTCCATGAAAAGATTATTTTATTGCAAATGTGGACAAACAACTGATGCCCAGCTCAGCAAGGAGGATGTGAGTCCTATTTTATAATTGAAAAGCAAATGACATCAAAGAAAAGTTCAAATTTTGCTATGTGTTATTGGAGGGGAAACATGTTATTCTAAACAGTCAGAAGGATAAGGAAGAGTCCTCTAGCACCCAGAGGGTTGAGGTCACCTTGAGCATCATATTGAGATTCAACCTCAAGCGAAGGAAAGAAGGCAAGAGCAAATAAAAACAAAAATGCTAGATGGTGGCATTTTTTGCTATAGGACTGTATGCATCAGTTACTCCCATAAATACCTGCTATGTCTCACGCATATAATATGAAAATAAACCTGCCTTTACCCTGTTGCTCCTGAGTAGCAAAACGTTCCATTTTTATTCATTGAAGCAGTCTTCCTAAGGTTTCACAGTATAAAGACGAGGCATCTCTAAAAAGAACTCCAGAGGTTTGTTTTCTGCTATCTACAAGATTTTTCGTTTATGCCACTCATGGGAGGCTCTATTATGTAAATAACAGGCCAGTGATAGCTTCATAAACAAATAAGGTACATGACACAGTTCGTAATTAGAGAAAAATGATCACATGTGGTCCAGTGTCTGGAACATAAACTCTGAACGAATGGTGAATGTTAGTAAGAAGGGTTATGTCTTCTGGTGAGGGGAACATTCTAACTTTAACAGATAAGTAAAACAATCTCAATGTTCTGGTACTCGGTGCTTGAGTTAACAAAGCCTTCCATACTCTATTATATATTTAGAAACAATTCTGCAAAAGAAGGAGGGGAAACCCCATTCATCACACAGTTAGTTAGTAATAGTGTAAGGTTTATAAAGTCCTTTCCAAGATAGCACTTGTCGTGCACCTTGTTGTTAGTTATTAAACTGAATCTCACAGAGAGGGGATTGTTTACTGGTTGCCACACAGCCACAAAGTGACAGAGCCCAGCTCCAGAGCTCAGTGCTGGCTGCCAATCCTGCAGTGGTCCAGCCCTTTCTGCAGTGCTCCTAACACATCCCGATTCCTCAAGCTGTAAATGAGGGGGTTGAGCATAGGAGTAAGGACTGTATAGAAGATAGAGACCTTCTTGTCCTGGCTCGGCGTCCGGTAACGCCTCGGCCTCAGGTAGATGAACATGGCTGCCCCGTAGAAGAAGGAGACAGCAGTCAGATGGGAGGAGCAGGTGGCTAGAGCCCTTCTTCGGGACTGAACTGACACCATACGGAGCACGGTCCCTAGGATGCGAGCATAGGAGGCCACAATGATGGAGAAAGGAAAGAGCAGCATGACGATGCAACAAGCGAATCCTACCTTCTCAAATAGGGACGTGTCCGCACAGGCCAGCTTCAACAAGGAGAGCATCTCACAGAAGAAGTGGTCCACCTCCCTCAAGTGGCAATAGGGGAAGGTCATTACCACCACCATCTGCACCAGGCCGTCTACTACACCAAAGGCCCAAGAGCTCCCAACGATCTGAAGGCAGACCTTCTGATTCATGAGGACAGGGTAGTGAAGTGGGTGGCTAATGGCCACATAGCGATCATAAGCCATGAGTCCCAACAAGAGCCCCTCAGACCCCACAAGAGAGACAAAAAGTCCAATTTGTATGCCACACCCAACAAAGGAGATGGACTTCCTACCAGACAGGAAGTTGGCTGCCATCTTTGGTACATTGGTGCAGACCAACATGAGGTCCATGAGGGAGAGCTGACTGAGGAAGAAGTACATGGGAGTGTGAAGCCGGGAGTCAGTGTAGATGAGGAGGATGAGGAGAACGTTCCCGCAGAGCGCTGCTGTGAAGACCACCATAACTGCAGAGAAGAGGACCAGGTCAGTCTGGCTGTGGGAGAAGATGCCCAAGAGGATGAAGTCATCTGTGGATGACTGGTTCAGCCACATCACTGTGCTCAGTTGTCATACTGGATCATCTGAAAGCATGAACAAAGACAGATTTATTCATACCTCTGTCCCTTCCAGAGGTATCTCTGACTTACACACACACACACACACACACACACACACACACACACACACACAGAAAGAGAGAGAGAGAGAGAGAGAGAGAGAGAGAGAGAGAGAGAGAGAGAAACACACTTTCTCTCTCTCCTTCTTTATCTCTGTACTAAACGTTCTACCAGGGGTCTCAGGCACGCTAGGTAAGCATTTTACACTCTCAAACTGGAGAGGCTCTTATAAGAGAGTCAGTGACATTATCCAATTTCATAGGAACAAACACAAATAGCATGAAATTATGCCTTTTAAAAAAAGCAATATTGATGATGTTTACGAAAATACTGAACCTCAGGGGAAACAAAAGAACAAATTTTCTGGGTGTGCTGGTGTAGGTCTATCATCTCAGCAATTCATGAGGCTGAGACAGGAGGATCATGAGTTCGAGGCCACTCTGGGTTCTGTAATGATTATACACTTCTTTAAAAAAAAGCCATCAAACAACAATAAAACAATAAATAATTACAAACAATTGAGTGACAGATCATGACTGCAGCTTTTAACATTAGCTTCATACTCTGACGATTTCAACATTGTCCTCCCCTCAATGGCATTTCCAAGATTTTTTTTGTATGTGATTTAAGAAAATATTTACTTTGACTCACAATCTGCACTGTAAAAAAATGAGAACCTTTTTCCTGATTTTGTAGCTATGCTTCCAGTTGCTCTTATATATTTATTCTGAACGTCACTATTTGGTGTTATTTTTCCTTTTTCTTATTGCTTTATTATTGTTATTTACTCATTCTTTCAGGTAGTGCCTCACCATATAGCTCAGGCTGGTTTCACACTCTTAGTTCTCCAGCCCGTCTCTCTGTTGGTGGGAACACAGGGTTGTTGCACTACAAAAAGGAGTTGTCAGGCATTTTTTGTGGTTCTGCTTATAACACAGTCATGCAATATCTCCCTTTTAATTTTGTATTAGCTGTCCATCAGGGAATAACACATAGCTCCAAGACTTAGCAGCTTAAATAAAACACACTAATAAACACTAGTTATATCACAGTTTCTGTGGGCCAGTGGCCCTGGTACAGCTTAGATGAGTGACCTTTATAGTATAGTGTCCACCATGTGGCTATTGTCAGGCTGTTGGCCAGATATCCTCCTACCAAGGCGTGACCAGAATAGACTCTACTCCAAGATCACTCGTGCCACTGTTGGCAGCTTTTGTTCCCTCCTCACAGGGCACCTCATAGCCTGGAAGCTAACGTCTCCAAAGATAAAACATCTGAAAGGTGAGAGCCAAAGTACCCTTGCTGGAAGTTGAAGTCTCCTGTGAACTAAAGTGAGAAGTGGCACCCAATTAGTTCTGCTGCTTCCTAATCACTAAATCCAAGGCACTAAATCCAACTAGCACTTTGGCAAGGAACCACATGATGCCATGGACACTAGCGAACGGAGGATCATTAGGGACCATAGCCTACCGCTGGGTCTCAAGAGACAGTTTCAGGTCCTTGTTGTTGGTATAATAAGGTGATATCCAATGAGCTTGAGCCAGGAATCTTGTCACTCAGGATAGATGGAGATTTTCACTGACTTAGAACTAAGACTCAACTATTTTGATCTATTTGATTTACCTGAAAAAAAAAAGAGTAAATAATAATAATAAGGCAATAAGAAAAAGGGAAAATAATACCAAATAGTGACGTTCAGAATAAATCTATAAGAACAATTGCAAGCATAGCTACAAACTGATCAGGAAAAAGGTTCTCATTTTTTTATAGTACAAATTGTGAGTCAAAGTAAATATTTTCTTAAACTATTTTGAGCTAAGACTCAAAAACTATTTTGAGACCATGAGTGTGCCTTCATTCTTCGGAGAAGAGGCAATGGTCTCTGTCCCAGTGACAGGCTGTAGCTGCTAAAATGTTGTAAGCAGCTGTTGCTTTCTATATTGTCATGCCCATCATTCCACTTGACTTTGCAGTGGTTCAGTATTCAAATAGATGCTCTTTACATGAGGACACATGCTCTAAAGAGATGCCCCCATTGCCTTGCATGAGGAAATGAGGACCCAGGGCCTTTGACTCTGTGGTACAGGCACTTTACATTGCATCAGGTTATGGCTGGGAAAACATATTTTGAAAGAACAAGTTAACCTCTCTGGGAGAAGTTATCAACTGGAAAACCCAATTGTCTTTCTCTTCTTTTTGGCGCATTTGAAAGTCTTCTGGTACAAATAATGAACTCCTAACATTTGTAAATACTCTTATTAATCTTTAAGAGCAGAATTGGTCTCCTGTGAGGACAAAATGCTCATAAGAGGTGAACATAACACAGTTTATGATAAGTAAGTCTTCTTGTTATTTCACTGGGAAAGATTTCTAAGTGTAGGTGAACATTAATGTGTATGTTTGACTCTTCCAGACTCAGGACAAATCCTCATAATGATGACAATGAGTTTGAGATATAAGAGTAAGAAAGTACGACTGCCTGTCCTTCTGGTTACCTCTCCAGATGACCCACAGATCACTGAATCTCAAACATGTCTCTTGAGTCTCATCCCAGACTGATATTTGCATTTGAAATGAAAAATAAATACAATTGCATTTCTTTCCGGTATTATGAACAGAACCCATAAAGCTTTTGCTCTATCCCTACATCCTGGAAAGTATCATCTCCCCCCTCTCCTCTCCTCTCCTCTCCTCTCCTCTCCTCTCCTCTCCTCTCCTCTCCTCTCCTCTCCTCTCCTCTCCTCTCCCCTCCCCTCCTCTCCTCTCCTCTCCCCTCCTCTCTTCTCCTCTCCTCTCTTCTCCTCTCCCCTCCTCTCTTCTCTTCTCCTCTCCTCTCTTCTCTTCTCCACTCTTCTCTCCTCTTTGTCTCTCCTTTCATTGAAATAACAGGAGACTCAACAATGAGCCCTTAATAGAAGCAGACAAGAAAAGAAAGAGGATATGCAAATATATAAATAGAAAGGGGAAAATGGACCAACTTCCGGTAATAGGGGTTACAAAAGAGAAAGTGTCTTGTGGGGGGCGGAGGTGCGCATGTGAGACCCTACTCACCTTTTGTTGGGTTTCCTGTAGGAAAAACAAATTCAACACAGATACCCAGTGGAGGAAATTCTGCCAAAATAATTTCATTGTGATTTTTCCTGTGCTTGCATTTACTAGATGAAAGAGGACAGGAAGTAGCTGCTCTTCACAAATCTGATCTCCTTCCCCAGCCACATCAAGCTCTGTGCCAGGCTGTGGTTGTTTACATCATCCTGGGAACTCTATTGCAGACAGTGTGTCTCAGATGAACTGCCTCTTCTCACGAGGAGAAAGCTGACAAAATAACAAATACTTCAGGTGGTAGATATGCCAATTTCCACAATCTAATCATTAGACATGACACATATTGAGATATTATACTCAATCCCTTAAATAGTTGTAATTATTATGCATCAAAGCAAAGGTAGAAAGAAGGAGAGAGTAGACTGCGTTGATGAGATGGTGGTGATGGAGCAGGACCAGCACCTGAGAACTGGAGGCCGCTCACTGATGGCTGCCTGACCCCCCTCAGTCACAGGTCTCTCACCTGTCTTGCAGAACTTCTTTGTATTGTCCATACAGGAGCTTAATGCAAAGACTGAGTTAAGGGACTCTCATGGGAGCCCACAAATGCCCGCTCCAGAACCAGAGTCCCCAAGCTTACCATTAAAGCCAACCAAAGAGGGAGCTTGGAGATCATAGCAGGGGCAGGGCCAGTGGGGACAGAAAGAAAAAAGCTACCAGAGTTTCCACTTTGTGGACCAGCCAGAGCTCAGGAATATAGAGATTTAGGGCTGGTCTCTTGGTGTTCTATCACCGTTTCCTTGTGACACCGTAGAGGTCACAATAAGACCTCTGGCTGTGGCTGTCACCTCAGGTCTTTTCTGCAAGTACTGTCCAAACTTGCCCTTTCTCTGCCTGCACAAAATCAACCTATGTCTACTGAGTTTCCATGATATGTAGAGATTTTGATGAGATATTGTACTTGAGTCAAATGTGAGCAATGGCTAGGTACAGTGGTCCATATTGCAATCCCAGAACTCCGAAGGCTGAGGCAGGAGGATAGAAAGTTCAAGACCAGCTCCAAGCACTATCTTAGTCACTGCCTATTTTCTTGAAGAGATAACATGACCAAGACAACTCTTATAAAGGAAAACATCCAATTGGGGCCCTTCTTACAGTTTCAGAGGCTTAGTCCATTGTCATCATGGCAGAGAGCTTGAGGACAGGCAAGCGCCAAGCTGGAAAAGTAGCTGAGAGTTGTATTCTGATCCAAAAGCAGAGATACAGAGAACCTGGACACGTGTGGCTTTTGAAACCTCAAAGCCCACCTTCAGTGACACACTGCCTCCAGCAAGGCCACACCTACTACAGCAAGGCCACAGCTCCTAACCCTTCTAATCCCTCTCAAGTAATGCCGCTCCCTAGTGATTAAGCACTCAAATATATGAGGCTATGAGGCCATTCTTATTCAAACAACCACAGAGGCATAGCATGACTCTGGGGGAACAAAAAAAAAAAAGAAAAAAGGCAAAAAAGTGGGCACTGAACACAAGCCTGACCCTGAGGAATTTAGACTAGAGGGAAGAGAAGAACCATAGCCACACTCACAAAGTCATGCATAGCATCCGCCCTTTATGCTAGGATGTTTTCAGAATATATATGTATATGTGTCTATACATACATATATATATTTATGTACACACATACATATATTTAGGATAATATGTGCATATTGTGTATCCACACATATAATAGCACAAAAAAATAAAAACTCAGAGACCGATATCGGGTTTCAAGCTGAAGATCAGAAAAGCAAAGCAGCCAAGCCACTAGAGAATGCTACCAACCAAGGCTCAGAAAAACAAAGGGTCAATCCTGTCCTCAGTGTGACTGGCAGACTGCAATGCTCTTCACCAAACTTCAGACTGCAATGAGCTCTTGTCTCCTCCTGCCTTATATTCCTCTCTCTGATCAGCCATATCACTCCTGTCTCCACCTCCCTAGTACTGGGATTAAAGGAGTGTGACTCCCAAGTACTGGAGACACCTTTGTGTGAGTTCTATTTCTCCTTTTAGACAGATTCAATCTCACATAGCTGAGGGTGGCCTTGAGTCCTGGCATTAAAGATGTGTGTCACCACTCCCTGACCCCTAGTGACTTGGCTCTGCATTCTGATCTTCAGGTAAGCTTTACTTGTTAAAACACAAATAAAATATCACTGTACTTCCCCTTTTTGTCTAAAATAAAAAAGAAGACAATAATAACTAAATAAGAAAGACTATATACAATCAGTACAATAGCAAGGTGGAGCAGATCCACCTCTATACTCAAAATACTAATTAACCACACCCTAGGTCAGGATCTCTTGTTTGTAGCCACACCTGCTGTCAACAACTTTGAAAGAGCAAAAATAAGCTCAAACTCTCTGACTTTTATTCAAGATGGAACAGGCTCACATCTGTGGGCCTCCACAGAATTTATTAGAAACTCATCATCTTCTCTGAAATAGATCGGTGCTGCCAGAAGCAGACAAGTCTCATTGTCATAAAAAAGAAAAGAACCTGTTATTAAAACATCTTCAATGCCATAGTCTGTAGATCTCTGAAGTGTTTGAAGACGGCTTGTCTATTTAAAACATATGTCTGCTTGATTTTGAAAATATACCTAATATGACTACAAGTTTGATTGTAATAGGTGACTAACTACTAACCTGCATTTCCTTATTATCCTAAATATATATATACATATATTTCAGCATATATGCATATACTGAAATTTTTGAAAGTGTATTCAAAATAAGACAATGAAAAATAATAAGAGCAATAAACAGAGTTATGTATAGAGTCAGGCTGAATAAAGAAGATGGAAATAAAAACTACATGTTTTAATATACTTTATTTTACATGCACTATATTTATATTTTTAAATAATTTATACAATTAAAAATAAAGGAGTCTTTTGCTGTTATGAATAAAGTATCAATATGTATCAGTATAACTCACCAAAAGAACAATTAATTGTCATGTAGGAGGCAAGCACTGCTCTCCATCAACACCACTTAAGTGTTTCGTGGCAGGACCTCTTAAAAGAGCTGCAAGGTTTTGCAGCTAAAGCTGAGTCAGGAAGCCTCTCTTAAATGGGAGCACTTGCCTCTGGCAAGGAGAGCCCACCCAAGAAAGTGCTGCTATCAATAAGCCATTCTTAATTCTATTATTTTATGCCTAGAATTACTTTCCAAGCTCTCTCAAGCTTTATGTGGATGCAGTTGTCTGTATGGGTGCCATTGCTAGGGGAAGTACAGTACTTCCTGCTTGCCTTGCCCATTCCAACATGGTGAAGCTGCTCACCGCTACCAAGAGCCACACACACTGCCCCACTTCCAGGCACACAGCCAGTCCTCTTTGCTTTCAAGCAAGCTGCAACACGCTTCTCACAAACCCCGTACAAATATTTGGTCTCCCAAAAGAGCCAGAGGTTGTGCTGGCAGCATGGCCCAGAAAGCCTGCATTTCAAAATGGCACAGATTTTTTCTTTTTTCTTTTCTTTTCTTTTCTTTCCTTTTGTTTTCTTTTCTTTTTTTGCCACTGAGTCAAGAAAAACTCTCTTAAAGGAGTTGTGGCATGATGCCAGCAAACAGCAAGAAGCTGTGCTAAATTCTATATTTTTGTGTCTAGAGTTACTTTTTAATCTCTCTCAGGTTTTAAAGTGGATTTTAGTTTGCCATGTTGATGCCAATTTGTAGGAAGAAGTGAGCTGCTAGTTGGTTCCCAGCTGCTCAGCCCCAAAATAATCACACAGAAACTGTATTAATTAAATCACTGCTTGGCCCATTAGCTCCAGCCTCTTATTGGCTATCTCTGCCTGCTCTGTGGCTTCTCTCTGACCCCACCCTTCTTTGTCTCAGCATTCAGCTTAGTTTTTCCCGCCTAGTTCTGTTCTTCCCTGCCATAGATTCTAAGCAGTTCTTTATTCATTAACCAATAAAAGCAACACATAAGTAGAAGGACCTCCCACACCAAATATACTTTATTTTACATATATACTTTATTTTACATACACTATATTTATATTTTATGCAATGAGAAATAAAGGAAATCTCCAGCTGTTATGAATAATGTATCAGTATGTATCAGTATAACTCACCAAGAGAACAATAATGGCTATGTAGGATCCAAATACTGCTCTCCAGTGTGCTCTATGGCGGATGCCATGGTGGCTACCCCAGGTCTAAGCAAGAGCCTGGGCTTCTGGGTGGCCACAGGGCAGGGCCCAGCAGGGACATGGGTTGCAGGAGCTATGGTGTGTAGGACCAGACTGTGATATAATCAGGACAGCAGCAGCACAGCCTAGATCTTGAATAGCAGTTCACTGGGGTGGTGGCACTGGCTTCTTCTGGAGAGAGATAGCTTTTGCTGCACTGATACACTCATGCTCTAAGATGGACCTGTATCTGCCTGCCCTATGGGCCTGGGATCTCTGACTGTACTGTGGGCATTGCTGTCATCATCATCTCCATCTTCTATTTCAGAGAAGTTTTCACTGTTTCCTAGCGAGAAGATGGATGGGTTTGTGGGAGGTGGATAAGCAAGTACACTGGGATCAGCAGCAGTGGTGAAAGGATGAATAAGTTCTGCACCTTGAAAGAAACTGTCAGTGGGACCTCTGCCAGAATGAAGAAGACAACACTTCACACGGAATGATGGCGAGGAGGAACACGACAACAGTCAGAGCATCATAAGAGGAGGGATGAACCCAGCATCCACCATATGGCGATCCACTTTCTGGGAACCCTGGAGAACTCGGGGTTGTTTATCATCTTACAGAACTAGGAACAAAACATCAAACAGACCTGAACCTTTGTCTCTGTGCCCCTTTTAGAGGCTTGATAACCACAGGGAACTGGTTGGCACAGTGACTTCCATTTCTTCAAAGGAGTTAAATCCACTTGAAAGCATGGTGCAGACAAAAGTGGGACAAGTGGATTATTTTTCTGCAGAAAGGATTATCCTTCCTGGCTGAGAGAATCTCCCCCAGACATGTCGAGAAAGCACTTCTATGGGGCTGTGATCTGTCCACTTTCAAAAAGACATTACTTCAACACAGAGTCACAATGCCAGGGGTCAGGCAACCAGAGCCTAATTCTGTGATGAGCATCAGAGAGCACTAACCCTCCCTCTCAGCACCATCACTGAAAACAGAAAATGTAGACAACACCAAACTACCAAGACGGCGGAAGCAGAAATCAAATGTGACCATGTGACCATCTGTGTCTCCAGATTGAACCACCTGGCCCCTCATGTCATTGAGGACTCTTGCTTAGTTGGTGTGCTACATGGAAGATCTGTCCGTCCTTGGACAAAAGGAACTGAGAGAGCTCCAGTGTTTAGTAATAGACTGACTGAATATAGCAGTTGATGTTGCCTAATGGTACCAATTTATTTATGTTTATTGAAAATAGATAAATTTTGTTTTTGCTTTTCTGGCCATCCAACTGGCTATGTTCCTGCTGCTGGCTTTCTTTATCCCATTCCACTCTGTCCCCAAGCCCACCTTTTCATCTTTGAGGCCCTTGGAACCCCCAAGACAGCCGGCTTCAGGGCTGAGGGGACTGGAGACCAGTGGGGAGTGTTCCTGTCACTGAGCATGTTCCTGCTACTGGGCCTTCTTTCTCCCATCCCACCCTGCTTCTAGGCCTGCCTTTTTGTCCTCGAGGTCCTTGGAAGAGACACTACTCCCATGCTGAGGGGAACCGGAGAGGTGAGTAAGTGGCCACATGGTCAGACAGCCTGAAATGTCACTCTCTGGGACAGTCCCAGGGGGACTGAATCCAGCCCCCCCCCACCCCGCACCATTCCCTAAGCTTTTCTGGCCATCCAGCAGGTTGTGTCCCTGCTGCTGGCTTTCTTTTCCCCATCCCACACTGCTCCCAAGCCCACCTTTTCATCTGTGAGGACCTTGGAGCAATCAACACAGCCTGTGTCAGGGCTGAGGGAGTCTGAGAGCCTGCTCCAGTGTTGAGGGGACCTAAGAGAGGGCAGACCAAGAAAAACCCCCAAGTATACAGTCAGCCACAGCAAAGATTGGACTAAGATGCCAAGACTCTCCTGGCCTCATTTGAAGGAAGAGATGGGCAGGCACCAATGCAAGAATTCCTCCAACAACCTGAAAAGCAACCGGATAACACCAGAATCAGAGGAACTTGGACACCCTAACCCAGAAGAAGTAGAAGAAATCAACTTTAAATGTAACCTTAAGAAAATGATGGAGACCCTTAAACAGGAAGTGAAAAACTCCCTTAAAGAAATGGAAGAGGAAACAAACAAAGTTAGAAGAAATTAATAAATCCCTCAAAGATACCCAAGAAAACCAAGAAAAAGCAATCAAACAGGTAAGGGAAACAGTTCAAGACTTGAAGATAAAATGGAGGTAATAAAGAAAACACAACCTGAGGAATGGCTGGATATGGAAAATCTGGGTAAATGAACAGGGACTACAGAGACAAGTATACAATACAATAGAACACAAGAGATAGAAGAAAGAGTCTCAGGTGCTGAAGATACTATAGAGGAAAAAGACTCATGATCAAAGAAAACAGAAAATCCAACAAATTCTTAACACAAAACATCCAGGAAATCTGGGACAGCATGACAAGGTCAAACCTAAGAATAATATGGGTAGAGGGAGAAGAAGAATTACAGCTCAAAGGCCCAGAAAATATATTCAACAAAATTAAAGAAGAAAACTTTCCCAACCTAAAGAAGGATATTCCTATGAAGGTACAAGAAGCTTATAGAACATCAAATAGACTGGATAAACAAAAATCCCCTCACCATATAATAATCAAAGCACAAAACATACAACATAAAGAAAGAATTTTAAGAGCTGCAAAGTAAAAAGGTCAAAAAAACATTTAAAGGTAAACCTATCAGAATTACACCTGACTTCTCTATGGAAACTATGAAAGCCAGAAGGTCTTGGATAGATGTGTTGCAGACACCAAGAGACTGTGGATGCAAGCCCAGACTACTATACCCAGCAAAGCTTTCTTTCACCATCAATGGAGAAAACAAGATATTCCATGACTAAAACAGATTTAAACAATACGTATCCACAAGTCCAGCTTACAGAAAGTACTAGAAGGAAAACCTCAACCCAAGGAAGCCAACAACACCCACAATAGCACAGACATCTGACAACCCTCCACCAGCACAACTCAAAGAAGGGAAACACACAAATACTACCACCAAAATAAATAAATAAATAAATAAATAAATAAATAAACTGGAGTTAACAACCACTGATCAATAATATCACTTAATATCAATGGACTCAATTCACCTACAAAAAGGCTCAGGTTAAGAGAATGGATGCGAAAACAGGATCCAACATTCTGCTGTTTACAAGAAACACACCTCAACCACAAAGACAGACATTTACTCAGAGTAAAGGGTTGGGAAAAGGTTTTTCAATCAAGCGGACCTAAGAAACAAGCAGATGTGGCTATCCTAATATCTAACAAAATTGATTTCAAACTAAAATCAATCAGAAGAGATGGAGAAGGATACTTTATACTCATAAAAGGAACAGTTCATCAAGATGACGTCTCAATCCTGAATATCTATGCCCCTAATATAAAGGCACCCACATATGTAAAAGAAGCATTACTAAAACTCAACTCACACATCAAACCCCACACACTAATGGTAGAAGATAATGGTAGTTGTCCTGGCCAATGGACAGGTCAATTAGACAGAAACTTAACATATAAATAAGAGAACTAACAGATGCAATAAATAAAATGGACTTAACAGACATCTATAGAACATTCCACCCAAATAGGAAAGAATATACCTTCTTCTCAGTATCTCATGGAACCTTTTTGAAAATTGATCACATACTTGGTAACAAAGCAAACATTCACAGATACAAAAAAATTGTAGTAACCACCTGTATCTTATTGAATCACCATAGAATAAAGTTAGAATTTAACAAGAATACTACCCCCAGAAAGCCTACAAACTTGTGGAAACTGAATGATCAACTACTGAACCACCCCTGGGTCAAGAAAGAATAAAGAAAGAAATTAAAGTCTTCCTTGAACTCAAAGAAAATAAAAACACAACATACCCAAACCTATGGGACACTATGAAAGCAGTGCTAAGAGGAAAGTTCATAGCAATAAGTGGGGAAAAAAATCCAGCTCACATTAGAGACTTAACAGCACACCCAAAAGCTCTAGATAAAAAAGAAACAGACTCATCAATGAGGAGTAGAAGACTGGAAATAATCAAGCTGAGGGCTGAAATCAACAAAATAGAAACACAGAAAAAAATCCAAAGAATCAATGAAACAAAGAGCTGGTTCTTTGAGAAAGTCAACAAGATTGACAAACCTTTATCCAAACTAATCAAAATGCAGAGAGAGAATGTGCAAATTAACAAGATCAGAAATGAAAAGGGGGACATAACAACAGATACTGAGGAAATTCAGAAAATCATTAGGTCTTACTACAAAGGCCTATATGCCACAACGTTGGAAAATGTAAAAGAAATGGACTTGTTTTTAGATAAATACCATATACTACAATTAAATTAAGACCAGGTGAACAATTTAAATAGATCTATAAGTCGTGAGGAAATAGAAGCTGTCATAAAAAACCCTCCCAACCATAAAAAGCCCAGGACCAGATGGTTTTAATGCAAAGTTTTACCAGAAATTCCGAGAGCTGATACCTATACTCCTCAAGGTGTTTCACATAAAAGAAACAGAAGAATCATTGCCAAACTCTTTTTATGAAGCTACAGTTACCCTGATAACAAACCCACACAAAGACTCAACAAAGATAGAGAATTACAGATCAATCTCACTCATGAACATCAATGCAAAAATTCTCAATAAAATATTGGCAAACTGAATCCAAGAACACATCAAAAAATAATTCATTACAGTCAAGTAGGCTTCATCCCAGAGATGCAAGGCTGGTTCAACATACAAAAATCTACCAATGTAGTCCATCATATAAATAAACTGAAAGAAAAAACCATATGATCATTTCATTAGATGCTGAAAAAGCATTTGACAAAATTCAACACCTCTTTATGATAAAGGTCTTGGAGAGGTTAGGGATACAAGGATCATATCCAAATATAATAAAAGCAACATACAGCACACCGACAGTTAATATCAAATTGAATGGAGTGAAACTCAAAGTCATTCCACTAAAATCAGGAACAAGACAAGGCTGTACACTCTCTCCATATCTCTTCAACATAGTCCTTGAAGTTCTAGTAATAGCAATAAGACAACATAAGGAGATCAAGGGGTTTCAAATTGAAAAGGAAGAAGTCAAACTTTCATTATTTGCAGATGATATGATAGTGTATATAAGTGACCCCAAAAACTCTATCAGAGAACTCCTACAGCTTATAAATACCTTTAGTGATGTGTCAGGATACAAGATCAACTAAAAAAAATCAGTAGCCCTCCTATACACAAAGGATAAAGAAACTGAGAGAAAAATCAGAGAAACATCACCTTTCACAATAGCCACAAATAGCATAAAATATCTTAGGGTGGTGTGGGAGAATTGTCTGTATTCTGTCAATTGTGTATTTTAATATAACGCTGATTGGCCAGGCAGGAAGTATAGGCAGGTCAACCAGACAGGAAGTAGAGGCGGGGCGAAGAGACTGGGAGTATTCTGGAAAGCAGGAAGCTCCCTCCGCAGTTATGCCCAGACCACCGGAGAGGAAAAATGTAAGCTGCCCCACTGGAAAAGGTACTAAGCCACGTGGCTAATGTAGATAAGGATAATGGGATAACATAAATTACTAGGACTAATAAGAAGCCTGACCTAATGGGCCAATCAGCTTTATAACCTATAGAGATCTCTGTGTGATTGATTTTCTCTGGGACTTGCCAGCTGTTGGGTACTGGGCGGGAACAGATACACCAACAAGCCAGCCCCTCATGTTACATTAGGGTAACACAATAGAACCTTCTTCTGGTGATGGATGGAGACAGAGACAGAGACCCATATCGGAGCACTGGACTGAGTTCCCAAGGTCCAGTTTAAGAGTGGAAGGAGGGAGAATATGAGCAAGAAAGTCAGGACCACAAGGGGTTGGTTCACCTACTGAGACAGTGTGCCTGATCTAATGGGAGCTCACCAACTCCAGCTGGACTGGAACTGAATGAGTATGAGATCAAACTGGACCCTCTGAATGTGGCTGACAACTGGGGCAGACAGAGGGGCCAATGATAATGGCACTGGGATCTGTCTCTACTGCATGTACTGGCTTTTTGGGATCCTAGTCTATTTGGATGCACACCCTTGGGGAGGGCCTTGGACTTCCCACAGGGCAGGGCACTCTGTCCTCTCTTAGGACTGGGGGGGGGGGAAGCGGGAGGGAAGTGGAATGAGGGGAAGAAGTGGAAATTTTGATTGGTATATTTATAAAGTAATAAAAAATATTTTTTCATGCAATATATTCTGATTAAAGTTTCCCCTCTCCTAACTCCTCCCAGATCTTTGTAATCTCTCCACCCACCCAAACCCACCCTTTTCTCTCTCCTTGTCATTATGAAACAGGCAACTAAAACAAACAAAATGGAATAGGATAAAACAAAACAAACAGGAGAAAAAAAACTAAAGAAAAATCACAAGAAACACATACAGAGGCAGAGACACACAAACTCACATACATGGGAATCCCATAAAAACACAAAATTGAATATATATATATATATATCCACACATACATATACACACATATATGTACACACACATATTAACACATACTAACACACACAAATATATATGGAGAGAAAGAGAGAGACCATCCCAAAATAAAACTGAGTTCATTTTGTCTTGGTCATCTACTGCTGGGCATAACACCAGCCCTTAGTGTGATTTGTATACCCAGAGTGGTAGCTTGAATGTAATTGGCCCCCAGAAGCTCACAGGGAGTGGCACTCTTAGGAGTTGTGGCTTTGTTGGAGTCCATATTGCCTTTTTGAAAAAAGTGTATCACCATGGAGGTGAGCTTTAAGGTCTCATATGCTTAAACCATACCCAGTATCTCTCAGACCACTTACTGTTTGCCTGAGCAAGATGTAGAACTCTCAGTTACCTCTCCATCACCAGGTCTACCTGCACACTGTCATGTCCCACCATGGTGATAATGGACAGAACCTCTGAACTGTAAGGAAGCCACCCCAATTAAATGTTTTCCTTTATAAGTGTTGCTGTGGTCATGGCGTCTCTTCACAGCAATAGAAACCTTAACTAGGACAATCAGTAAAGACTCAGTTGGAGAAAACTAATTTTCCGTTTGCAAGCGGTTGTTGATTGAAGACAGCTTTTGGGTTAGGGATGGGAGCTTGCGTCCAAATCCCTGTGCATGCTGCTACAGTCTCCGAGTTCATATGTGCACCAGCCCTGTGTGCAGAAGGCCTTGTTTCCTTGGTGTCTTCCACCCCCACTGGCTCTTACAGTCTTTCCACCTCTTCTCCCACAAGTTCCTGAAGGGCATGAAGCCCATGGAAATGTCTGGCAGTGTTTGGGTGACACTCACCCCCTATGCCACCATCTTGGGGATGTAAGTGCTCTTCCTTCCCCTCTTGTTTAAGGTTAGAAGTTCCTCAAGGGCATGACTATTAACGAATCAATCCCACACCAGTTATGTTTTAAGGGGTTATTTATTTGGCGGGGGGTAAAACTTACATACACCATAAACCGTCAGGAAGGGAGCCTAGTCGCTGGAGCAGGAGCCGGGAGCAACAGCCGAGACCAAGCACCGGAACCAAGAGCCGGAACCAAGAGAGCCTATTCCGGATATGCTTCTCTTTTTAAAAGAGAAATATACCACGCCCCAGTGGGCTGGTATTTCAGCAGCTATTGGCTGACGGAGCGGAAGTCGCTCCCCGCTGCACTGTGGGCTCGTATTTCAGCGACTATTGGTTGAGGCAGCGGAAGTTACTCCCACAACACCTCCCCCTTTTGTTTAAGTAAGAGAGTTCTAAGCCTACTACGAAATTATATACAGCAAGTACAAACCTACACAATTATATACAATAAATACAAATATCCTATTCTAACTAGCTTAAGTCTTGTATAAGAAATAACTTGGCCACGTCATGAAAAGAAAGTAGCTACGTTTATATAATCTTCAATCCCATCAAAGATCTGAGAAGGGAAATAATGTTACCTGAGTTATTAGGAAGTGCAATCAAACTTCCAGAACATGTAACAAATCACATAGACAATTGGCTACCTGGGCAAACACCCAAAATCATGTTTGCAGCGTTGAAGCAACCAACTTTGACTAAGGCCTAACGTAACTGACATACCATTTTCAAAGGCAAGGAACTTTTCAAAACTATCTTATCCTGTCTTGGCAGGATATGACAGTCCTGTTTTATCCATTTACGGATACTCTGTAACTCTGTCAGTAGTTGAGGTATGGGCATTTCTTTACCCAAAGGCCAGTTCTGCCAAGAAGAAAGGCTCCAGGTGGAGTGTCTTTGGTGCTCAACATTCTCTCGGGAATAGATCAGTGTTGCCAGGAGCGATTGTGTCTCCCTACCACAGAACTCTGAGTTAGATTAAAGGCCATTTTCTACAGCTCTTTGAAGAGGTTGAAGATTATCTATCTATACTGAATATAATGTCTATGTATCTAAAGAACCTGATTAGTCTAATTATAAATGACAAACTTAGATGACTATTGATCTATATTATTCTCAATATCTATCTAACTTAAAGACTGAAATAGTAAACAACTGTGCAATAAATGGGGACAATATGACCTCCAAGTATAAACAATGTGCAAGTATACATTGCAATATGGTAAATATATATATCAATACATAAACAATATATAAGTATCTTAATCAGAGGTAGAAGTGTACAATGCAATATGGTAAAATATACATATATCAATACAATATATATATGTCAATACATAAAAATATTTTAAACAGAGGTAGAAGCATGCATGCCTAAAATAGTCAACATAATTTAAGTTTGTATCAATATATAAGAATCAATACCAATATATTTGTCTAAAAACAATAACTCACAAGTACAAAGCTATTATCCCATAATCCAATTATCCCTCTTTTTTTTTTTTTTGATTCCTGCGCTTATAAAATTCCTCCCCCAACCCTCAACCCTATACTAATTATAACCAACCCCTAAATGATGTCCCTAAACCCAAGGACAAACTTTACTGGGAGAGGGGACGTCGTTCTCTAGAATTACTTCCAGCTGTCATGGGGGCGACGTTCTTTCTGGGGGATCCTGTGAAAGCAAAATGATGGTTAAATTTCAAGATCAATGTCTTTTAAAATTGCAAATAGTCTCTGAGTATTTTGTGGAGGACTGGCCAGAATGTTGTACAAGATGTGCATCATTTCAGCTAACCACGTTGGAATCGTCTTGTGCAGCTGGTACTCAAAACAGGTCTTGTAGTAGCGCTATCAGTATCATGATGTCATATCAACCAGGTGGAGTTGTTGTTATGGGGCCCCATCTTCTTCCTGGAAACTTCAAATGTCACTGCAGGAAAAACTTATTGTTCATTGTGGAAAACTTAAACATTAATCATATATATTAATCATATATTAATATCATATATTATATGATTATAATAATATATAATCATATATTAATCATATAGACATATACAGACATACAAATATTCAATAAAAGACATGATAGATATATTTAATGAAAGGTATGATAGATATGAAGAAAAGTAAAGATGTTTTCTAAACTCATATTCCTTTCTGTCCCATATCATGGCTCTTGACATGAGACAGAGACTCCAGAAACTCTGGGTTTTTCTTTTAACAACAGGCTTGGAATTAGAGAGGGACTGAGCCAGAGTCCAACTCTAAAACCAGCTCTATAAATTTAGAAATATGATTTAGTATATTTTACTTACAGAACCTATTCAGTTTTCTTGATAGTCCTTATTGGGCCATTATTTTCCATCTGTCAGTATTCAGATATCCAGGGTCCCTTGAACTTTTCAAAAATCAGTGTTTTCCTGTGGAGATAAGAACAGAACCCTGCCCCCATTCTATATGTTTTTCTTACCAACTGTATGAATATCATCACTGTGGATGAGCTGTCATTTCTCCTTTCCAAGAGGTTTCTCCTCTTCAAATCGAACCTTTATTAATTTTGATGGTATCCACAATTTTTCTTCTCCTGTGGAAACAAGAGCAAAACCCCTTCCCCAACGTAGCACATCTCCTGGCCTCCATTGAGAGGTCAGCACGTCTTTGAAATAAACAGGTTGGTTTAGTTCAGAAGTTTTTTCCATTATCCAATGCCTCTCTGCTGCTGTTGTTCCTTTCTCATTAGCATTAAGAAAATTCAAGGTTAATAAAGCATTATGCAATCTATTTCTGGGGGTATTTTTCGTCCCTTTCTGTTTGTTTAGCATATCCTTTATAGTACGATTTGATCTTTCTATAACTGCTTGACCTGTAGGATTGTATGGTATACCTGTAACATGCTTAATATTATAATAAGCAAAAAATCGTTTCATTTTCCTAGATACATAAGCTGGACCATTATCTGTTTTTATTTGTGAAGGTATACCCATAATGGCCATAACTTCTAATAAATGTGTGATTACTGAGTCAGCTTTTTCTGAGCTTAAAGCGGTTGCCCACTGAAAGCCTGAATAAGTGTCAATGGTGTGATGTACATATTTTAACTTGCCAAATTCTGGAAAGTGAAACACATCCATCTGCCAAATTTCATTCCTTTTAATACCCTTTGGATTAGTCCCTGCAGGCAATGGTGTTTGGTTATAAAAAGAGCAAGTAGGGCATTTCTTTACAATCTCCTTAGCTTGTTGCCATGTAATAGAAAACTCTTTTTTCAAGCCTTTGCTATTGACATGATGTTTTTTATGAAATTCAGATGCCTCCAGCACACTACCAATCAATAATTGATCAATATCTGCATTACCTTGTGCTAGAGGACCTGGCAGACCCGTATGGGATCGGATATGCGTTATATACATAGGGCAGAACCTGTTTCTAATCATGTCTTGTACCTGGATAAACAATGAGGTCAGTTCTGTATCATCAGGTATAAATTCAGCAGTTTCAATATGTAAAATAACTCTTTCTGCATATTGTGAGTCAGTAATTATATTAAGAGGTTCTTTAAAATCCCTAAGCACCATAAGGATGGCATATAATTCTGCCTTCTGGACAGAATCATAAGGACTTTGTTCCACTTTACTCAATTCTTCTGATTTGTAACCTGCTTTCCCTGATTTATTAGCATCGGTATAAAATGTATGGGCTCCGGTTATTGGAGCATCACGGACAATTCGAGGGAGGATCCAAGAAGTTCTCTTTATAAAGTTAAGTCTCTTGCTTTTGGGGTAATTGTTATTGATTTCTCCCAAAAAATTAGCACAAGCTCTTTGCCATGGTTCATTGTCTTCCCACAACTTTTTTATCTCATCAGCAGTGAAAGGCACTATAATTTCTGATGGGTCTATACCTGCTAATTGACGAAGTCTCAATTTTCCTTTTATAATCAATTCAGAGACTTTTTCCACATAAGTTTTTAATTTTTTACTTGGTTTGTGTAGTAAAAAAATCCATTCTAAAATAGTATCTTCCCTCTGCATTAAAATTCCTGTAGGAGAAATTCTGGAAGGCAATATAACTAGAACGCAACTAAAATTTGGATCCACCCTATCTACATGTGCCTCCTGTAATTTTTCCTCAACCATCATCAGTTCCTTTTCTGCTTCAGCTGTTAACTCTCTGGGACTATTCAAATCTTTGTCACCATCTAAGGTTTTGTTTAAATGAATTATTAGATCAGGTGTTATCCCAACAGCTGGTCGTAGACTGGAAATGTCTCCTAATAATCTTTGAAAGTCGTTAAGCGTTCGTAACCAGTCTCTCCTGATTTGTGCCTTTTGAGTCTTAATTCTTTGTAAGCCTATTTTATAACCTAAATAATTAACAGAATCTCCTCTCTGAATTTTTTCAGGAGCAATTTGCAATCCCCATTTAGGTAATACTAGTTTTACTTCTTCAAACAGCCTTTCTAAGGTATCTTTGTTTTGATCAGATATCAGGATATCATCCATATAGTGGTATATTATGGACTTAGGAAATTGTTTGCGTATAATTTTCAATGGTTGGCTTACAAAATATTGGCACAGGGTGGGAGAGTTCAACATTCCCTGTGGGAGGACGGTCCACTGGTACCTCCTTGCAGGCTGAGAGTTATTATAGGTAGGCACTGTGAAGGCAAACTTTTCTCTATCTTTTTCTTGTAATGGTATAGTGAAGAAACAATCTTTCAGATCAATAACTATAAGAGGCCATCCCTTAGGTAACAGGGAGGGCAGAGGAATTCCAGATTGCAGAGGGCCCATAGGTTGAATAACCTTGTTGATAGCTCTAAGATCTGTCACCATTCTCCATTTACCAGATTTTTTCTTAACAACAAACACAGGAGAGTTCCAAGGGCTGGTAGATTCTTCTATATGTCCAGCATCTAATTGCTCTTGTACCAGCTGTTCTAAAGCCTGTAACTTTTCCTCAGCTAAAGGCCACTGTTTAGTCCATATTGGTTTCTCAGTCAACCATTGTAGAGGCATGGCTGTTGGTACCTCTGAAGAGCCATCAATTGTGTTGTGTTCTTGTATAGCTCTAATGGCTGGTTTCCGCCATCTGTAATATCTTGTAATATTGTCCTCAGAAATATGGGCTCTGGAAGCAGCAGGAATGTTAATTTGGGTGTTCCATTGCTGCAATAGGTCACGGCCCCATAAATTCACTGCAATATTTGCTACATATGGCCTGAGTTTTCCTATTTGTCCATCTGGACCTATACAATTGACCCATCTCGTGCTTTGTCTTACTCGAGATAGGGTTCCAATTCCTAAGAACTGAATATCTACCTCCTGAAGAGGCCAATGCGGATGCCAAGACTCTGGTGTAATGATACTTACATCCGCACCTGTGTCCAGTAAGCCAGTAATAAGTTTGCCATTTACACACACTCTTAGCTGTGGTCTTTGTTCATTTATAGAAGTCTGCCAGAATATTCGTTTACTCTGTCCTCTTAGATTTCTTGATTCATTCACCACATTTAACTCATCCTTCAGGCCATTATTGCTTTTAACAGCAGGCATGGGGCATTCTAATTTCCCTGAAGAGGCATGTTCTCTGCAGTGATCGGAAATGACTGGACCACATTTGCCATGGGGGCCTTCGAGAGGCCCCCTATTGAGTTTCCCGATGGCAACGGGTTGCCCTGTTTATCTCTTGTTGACCTACACTCATTCGTCCAATGCCTGCCCTTTCCACATCTCCTACATAAACCTGAAGGCTGAGTCCTCCTATTCCTGTTATTCCTAGAAGAGGCATTATTCCTGAACTTCCATTGTCTGCAGTCCCTTTTCATGTGTCCCATTTTGCCACAATGAAAGCACTTTGTAATCTGATGTCTCCTTTTACCTTTGGAAATTGCTTCTTGTACCCATGTTTCATTGCCATAATCAAATGTATCAACATTCATTGTATGTAAAACCCATTCGTCCAAAGGCGCTGATCTGAGCTTTAAAGGCCCCAGAATCCTTTTGCATTCTACATTGGCATTCTCATAAGCCAAAGACTCAATTACTATATTTCTTGCTTCTGGATCAGGTATCCCTATTTGTACAGCCTTAGTTAGTCGTTGCAAAAAGTCACTAAAGGGTTCTCTCTGACCCTGTTTGACCCTGACATACGATTCTACTCTCTGACCTGAGTCTTGAACCCTGTCCCAGGCCCTTAGAGCTGCTGTAGCACATATGGATAAAATGTTTTCATCATAAAGAGCTTGTTCCTGAGGATCAGAGTAAGGTCCTTCCCCTAGAATTTGATCTAGAGAAACCTCAATTCCTTTCGCTGATTCTTGTTGTTGTAAAAGTCTGGCCTCTTGTTTGAATAGGCATTTGAAATGCCATAAAGGTCCGTTCTCAAGGACAGCTGATGTGAGCTGGTTCCAATCTTTAGGGGTGGCCCTGTTGCTCAGAGCCCAGGATTTTAACATCTCCCTAACAAAGGATGAATGTAGTCCATAATTCACAATTGCTTGTTTAAATTCTTTCAGATCATTCATACGTATAGGCTCCCATGTATGTTCTTTAACGACCTTAGGGTTTTTGGAGCCAGTTATCTTTTCTGATGTTATTACTGGAAAGGCAGGTATAACTCTATGTAGACTGAGAGTTTTTTGAGGTGAAGGTTGCCTTTCTACTTTTTGCTCCTGTTCATCAGAGTCTATGATTTCCTCAATCTTATTAAATCTGCTCACCATTGCCTTCTGTAAGTCCTGAATCTCCTGTCCAGTATTATGCTCCAAAGCCTTCATTAACGATTCTAAGGCATGGAGCTTGTCCGTCAGAGACACGATATCCTCCTTGGACATAATCCTCATGGCATGTACTGTGCCTTCTTGTATGGAAATCCTGTCAATTAATCTATCATACCCTTTTGATAAAGTCCGATTTTCACATTCAATGGTTATAATCCTCTCAGCTAATGTTTCAGCACTTACAGTCATGGACTGGAGGTTATGCGTCATTTTGGTTGTCCCCTCCTCCAGGGCAGTGACGCTCCCTTCTAAAGAAGCAATATCAGACTGTACCTTCTTGATATTTTGGCCAGTTGACCGAGTCATATCAAACAAAGATCTATTCTCCTCCTTGAGAACTCCAAACTCTGATCTAGTCTCCTGCTTGAAAACTCCAAATTCTGATCTAGTTTCCTCCTTGAAATCTCCAAACTCTTTTTTGAGGAGGTTGGTATCAGTCTGAATTGTTCTTAAGGTTTTAATCTCTGCCCTCAGCATTGTAGATTCAGTCTGTAAGGACTGTATCTTTCTTATAAAATAGCCAAACACCAGAAAAGCAACAGATCCCAGGAATAACAAAGTAAGAGGAATATCTGAGACATCCTTCAGAATATCCTCCATAGCGCAACTGAAAAAACCATTGAACTTTTGGATAGTAATATTTTCCGACATTTTCAATCAAAGGAAATTGTACTTGTATGTATGTATGTATGTATTTATTTTCAACCGAAAAGAAAAATCTTACCTGTAATGACCGTTGCCTGCCAGTAGGAGGTGGGGTGCACCTGAATCCACGTGGCAGTGGTGTTGATTGAGGAAGTAAACTCTAGAATATATACACTCAAATCCAGAGGTTAAATCCACAGATCACAAAAGGTCAGAGAGCTTCTAGTGGCCAATAAACAAGGCAATAAACAAGGCCCTGCTGCTCTGTTCAACCGGATGCAGAGGGTCGTGACACAGCCACTGCGCTGTTGCTAAAGAGGCCTAGTGCTTTGGGCCCCGTGTCCCTGTGCTGGGATTAAGGGTCAAGCTGCTTTCAGCACTCCTAATCAGTTATGGGTTTCAAACAGCTTGCTGGAACTTCAAAGGGAGCTTGCGCTGTGAGCTCTTTGACTCACGTTGCAAGGAGAAATTTAAAAATCCGTGCCGAACAGGGCAAAGTAAGCCGGCAGAGACTGTCCGGACCTGTGTATCCTGGGAGGCCGAGCTGGGGGTGGGGGGGTGGGGCGGTTCTTAAACCAAACGCTGGGCGCCAATTATTAACGAATCAATCCCACACCAGTTATGTTTTAAGGGGTTATTTATTTGGCGGGGGGTAAAACTTACATACACCATAAACCGTCAGGAAGGGAGCCTAGTCGCTGGAGCAGGAGCCGGGAGCAACAGCCGAGACCGAGCACCGGAACCAAGCGCCGGAACCAAGAGAGCCTATTCCGGATATGCTTCTCTTTTTAAAAGAGAAATATACCACGCCCCAGTGGGCTGGTATTTCAGCAGCTATTGGCTGACGGAGCGGAAGTCGCTCCCCGCTGCACTGTGGGCTCGTATTTCAGCGACTATTGGTTGAGGCAGCGGAAGTTACTCCCACAACACAGGACTGTGTCCAGTGCTCATCTCTGGTTCAAGTCATCTCTCTACATTTTACCCATGATTGAAAGATGTGGACTAACTTCATGGAGGCAATTAAAGGGCAAGTATGATTTATGGTTCCTGGGGGCACTTGAAGGGAGACACATAGGTAGAGACTCCTTGAGAGCCCTTGGGGTAGGGAGGGGTTGTATGATGTTTGGGAACTGAGGGATAAGGCACCAAAATGTGCTGAAATGAGGAAGAAGGTAGAACACTGCTGAAGCTTTTTCACATTCCTGTTAAGGCCCTGTGGCCTTTCCTGACAGGCTTCCTCATCCAGTCCCCACTGGCCCCATTTGAACCACTTTGAGTTTCTTTAATTGCAAGCCTGGGAGTTCCAATTGCAGGACTGGAGTTTGTGGGCCCCCTAGGGAAACACGGGCTTCAGGGTCCTTGCTCAACATTTGTCTTAAGTACCTGTGTGGGTAGTGGGGGATAATTCAGTGACTCGTGTGAGAGGTGGGTGCTTTGTGTGGAAATGGGGCAGGCATGAGTGGGTGAGCTACAGTATCTGCAGGCTGACTCTGGCACTTCTGCCCACCATCTCCTAGACTAAGTCTCCCTTCTCTTTTTCTGTTTTTGCTGGGAAGAGGCAGTTGTCTATCGGAGCCCTACTATCTGAATTAGAGTGGTCCAGAACCTGAGGGTTGATGGGGGAGGGAACTGAGGAAGGAGATCAGAGCTAAGGGCATAGCGCTTCCTTATCCTCTCTCCACCAGTAAATGCAACAGAAGAGAAGTGAAACACATTTGAAGGGCATTTCTGCCAATGACTTTTTTTTTTTCCCGAAGGGGACCCACCAGAAGGTGAGCAAGGGTCGTTCCCTTTAGGACACTTCCTCTCATCCTGGCAGCTCTTGTTACTGGCTATTGATTAGCCAGTAATCACTCCTTCATTACAGTGTGTTGGTCAGTATTTTTTAGGCTTTCGATTGTCTGGTACTATTAGAGTGATTGTTTTTCTTTTCTTTTTAAAAAAGATTTATTTATTTATTGTATGTGTATGGATGACTTACCTGCGTGTGTGTATGTGTACCCATATGTGTGCCTGTTTCTCACAGAGGTCAGAAAAGTCAGAACTGGAGGTAGGGATGGTTGTGAGCTGCCATGTGGGTGTGGGATCTGAACCTGGGTCCTCTGGAAGAACAGCCAGTGCTCTTAGCCCCTGAACCATCTTTCCAGTCCCTTATTTTCTTCTTTTTAAAGGGGAACAGTCACTTTTTAGTGAAATGTCTCTCCTCTTGTTCTCAAATAACCTTGTAAAGACAAGGTAGCTTCTTTTCGTGTTGCTATTTCTAGGAAGGAAAAAGGAAATCATTGCCCAAGAAATCATATCTTAAAAGGCTGGTCTTAGGAGGAAAAGATCATGCGAAATTCTAGGGGCAAAAATCCCACGTTGTTTCACATAACAAACAGTCACCCAAGTGTTTGCTGGCCTCATAATACATATGCCAACACTGTCACAGGAGTCCAGGTTTCTCCTTAAGAGATGAAGTCATATTTGGAAACACAGGCTGTAGCCAGGAAAACAGGAGACAAACCGTGCAGACAGAATCCAGCAGGCCCTGAGGTTTTGCCTGCTGTGAAAACCCACGGCAGGAAAGTGATGAAGGACGGAGGAAGGATTACAGTTCTCCAAGTTCAGGGTAGCGTTGCAGAGAAGGGGAAGAGGAGAGTGAACAAGCAGAGCTTCTCCGTGAGGAGGGAAGAACAAGCATCTTCAAAGACTCTGTGCCTGGGGTGAGCCCATGGTGTGGGAGGAACTGCAGGGAGGGTGAGTCAAGGGGATTCCGGGAGTTCAGAAGGAAAAGTCGGAATGGTGATGAGGGGGGGACCATCAGAGAACATCTTATTTTTCTTTTGGAAGCGCTTTGGCTTTTGTTCTTTCGGGATTATGCTTCTTTCAGCGTTGTGTGTCTATACACTGGGGTGGGAGTCAAGTGCAGACTGGGAGGTCAGTCATGTAGAAGGCCATTGGTATCATCTGAGGACAGTGTTTTCATGATGCAACTGGGTGGGAGCTAGCATGTAAGAAGTATTTAGGATGTCTGATCAGATAAGGAGTAGGTGGCTTCTGATGTTTGTGACATGTGCCTGGAGAAGGAAAGGAATCAAAGATGTCTGTAGTGAGATGACTTAGGCAAGTCGACTGATCAACTAACAGCTGAGCTGGGAGGGAGGTAGAGAAGACAGATTTTTCTGGAGAAGACTAACAATGGATCTACTTGTCCTCCTTAGGGAAGACCGGCCCGCTGAACTCAAGGAAACCGTCTAGGATGGGGAAAGAAATGTTGTTTGTCAGTTTATAGTATAAGAGCTAGAGTAGGGAGTGTATGTGACAGAAAGGCCCCATTTCCTATCAGTAGGATGGAGTTTTCTCAGTACACAAGGGGAACCTCTTCTGTGAGCAGTAGAGACCTGAGTTATTTTGCCTGGTTGATCTTAAGACTGATATAGCTAAGAAGGTACTTTAAGGCCAGAGAGACGGTAATTCCCTTTAAGGCTATGGGGACAGTGATTCACTCCTATAGAAAACTCCATTCCTGGATATCATTGTTTGGAAGAATACCTGAACCCATATTCTGGCACATCAGACATGTTCTGTTCTGTGGAGAAATGAACGATCACTGGTCTGATGTAGCCCATCCTAATTTAGGGAATTATCCCAGGTCTTTCTACACAAAGAGCCCAATGTCCTCGGCAACTGCTTCACTTCCCTTTGCAATGTGGTAGGTAGACATGAGTAAACCCGCACAGAAACGTCTTAGAGGCGCAACTGCCATCCGTTTGTGAAGAATCTTCTAATATTTTATAACTAGCTGGAGCTATTTCCTGTGTTATCATTCATTTTCTCACCAAGAAAGAAATCACGTCACAAATTGCTGTGCTCAGGTCAGAAACAAACTCCTTGAAATCAAAGGAGGGGCCTTTCTGCTTTCAGAACTTGGAACTTTCAGTCATGTATTTCATCTGAATTATCTTATTCAGCCATCCATATTCATTGAGGTCAAGCTATGAACTAAATGGCTTCCCTAAGGGCTTCCCAGATGCCACTGGGAATAATAGACGGTGTTTATATTCCAGTGAGACAATGCAGGCATTAAAACGGGGGAGGGGGGAGCATATATGCAGCCAAATGAGGTGAGTAATGAAAACTGGATCAGGGAAAGGCCTTGATAATGTAAAATACTTAGATTTTAATTTGACTTTTCATCTCTAGGGAAGTTGGCATTTGAGTCAAGTTAGAGGCAAGTTAGAGCTAGGGATCTGGGCAAAAGGCCTGCCTCAGAGACAAGTTCTAAAAAGTGAGAGACCAAAGACACAGATGTGTTCAGTCTGAGGAAATCAAGAAAGCACTATGAACGTTGGGGAACGGTATAAACTCCAAGGCGTTAGTGGGTACAGATGCATGAGCGCACGCTCATGTGTGTGTACATGCACACTTGCATGGAAGGACTTGTTTGTCTATAAGAATTCGATTTGTCTTCGACTAGACTGGGAAGACACTGACATACTTTCAGCAGGAGTTTTTTAATCACCTCATACATTAGTAGAATCATGGGAACTACTGTGGAAACCACAGGACTCAGCAGCTTTAGTAACAGAGCTGGGGAACCACGAAGAAAGGCACAAGGAATTATCAGGATGAAACATGGTAATTGCTGTGTGCATGTGAGGGATAGTTAGATTCTGAGAAGCCTTGGCTCTAGAACCAAGAGGTTTTCAGACGGCTTGAATCTTGATTGACAGAAATATTGGAATAAAAAGGATTCCAAGACCTTTGGCCTGAGTAAAATGAAGATTCAGGAAGAAGCAGCCAGGCATGTATTATATGAATTACATGAATTACATACCTGTAATTCAGCACTAGGAAAGCTGAAATAGAAAGATTACCTTGAGGTCAAGGCTAACCTAGGCTACATAGTGGTTCCCTGGCTACCATGGGGTTAGGACAAGACCCTATTTCAAAAACAAACAAATGCCAGAACATCCCAATAATTCATTATTTATTGTATATATAATGTGTGTGTGTGTGTGTGTGTGTGTAAGAGAGAGAGAGAGAGAGAGAGAGAGAGAGAGAGAGAGAGAGAGAGAGAGAGAGAGAATGTCTACACGCATGTATGCTGCATGTGTGTGGATTCCCTCAGAGACTAGAGTAGGACATTGGATCCCCTGGAGTCAGAGTTACAGGCAGTTGTGAGTTGTCTCAGGCAGGTTCTTGAAACTGAACTCACATCCTCTGCAAGAGCCACAAATGGTCTTAGCCACTGAGCTATTTCTCCAGGCTCCCATCCATAGGTCTTTATTATCTTCCCTTATAATTTATTAGTTCTCTTTTGCACAGGAAATAGTCTGAGTGGTGTTAAAGTATGACTCCATCTATTTAAAATCAGTGATGAATAGTAAAGCCAAGATATTGCTGGCTGGAGAAGGATTGTCAAAGCTTGGGTGACTCATAAAAACAAATTCTATTGTTCTTGGTATAACGTATACAAATATAGACTTGTAATGTACTTCTGTGAACTAGCAGAGTTGTGGCAGATAAAAGGCCATGGTTCTGTATGTTGCAAAGCAACTATCATTAAATTTTGATGAATTGCAAAAGCTGTATCTGACTGAAGAAGAACTCGGAATCAAAGTCATACCCACCCCATCTCAGAACTTCGCTGTGTCTGTTTTCAGGTGGCTGAATCACTGAGCCATGGGAATATGGCCGAATGCATCATCTATAGATGGGTTCATCCTCTTGGGCATCTTCTCCCACAGCCAGACTGACCTGGTCCTCTTCTCTGCAGTTATGGTGGTCTTCACAGTGGCGCTCTGCGGGAACGCTCTCCTCATCCTCCTCATCTACACTGACTCCCGGCTTCACACTCCCATGTACTTCTTCCTCAGTCAGCTCTCCCTCATGGACCTCATGTTGATCTGCAACATTGTGCCAAAGATGGCAGCCAACTTCCTGTCTGGCAGGAAGTCCATCTCCTTTGTGGGTTGTGGCATACAAATTGGATTTTTTGTCTCTCTTGTGGGATCTGAGGGGCTCTTGTTGGGACTCATGGCTTATGATCGCTATGTGGCCATTAGCCACCCACTTCACTACCCCGTTCTCATGAGTCAAAGGGTCTGTCTCCAGATTGCTGGGAGTTCCTGGGCTTTCGGGACCCTTGACGGAATAATTCAGATGGTGGCTGCCATGAGCATGCCCTACTGTGGCTCAAGATACATCGATCACTTCTTCTGCGAGGTGCCGGCTTTACTGAAGCTGGCCTGTACAGACACATCCCTATTTGACACCCTGCTCTTTGCTTGCTGTGTCTTCATGCTGCTCCTCCCCTTCTCCATCATTGTGGCTTCCTATGCTCGCATCTTGGGGGCTGTGCTCCGCATGCACTCTGCTCAGTCCCGAAAAAAGGCTCTGGCCACCTGTTCCTCGCACCTGACAGCTGTCTCTCTCTTCTACGGGGCAGCCATGTTCATCTACCTGAGGCCAAGGCGATACCGGGCTCCTAGCCATGACAAAGTCGTCTCAATCTTCTACACAGTTCTTACTCCTATGCTCAACCCCCTCATTTATAGCTTGAGGAACAGGGAGGTGATGGGGGCACTGCGTAAAGGGCTGGACCGCTGCAAGGTCGGCAGCAAGCGTTGAAAAGCTGTGGTCCAGGGCCTGGCTGTGTTACCCGCTATTTTCATAGCGTTGGTAAGTCATTTTTGTTTGTGAATCTCTGTTTCCTTCTAGATGAAGGAGAGTCATGACACTGCCCCTTTCACAGGAATTTTGTGGGGACCCCTTTCGATGAGTTTAAAACCTCACAAGGGAGCCCTGCTTCACTATTGTTCTTATCAGTTGTACATAACATCCTTCAATAAAATTTACTCTATTTCTTAATGATTCTTGGCAATAGTTGTCTTTTGTTGAGTGCTTGCTAAGGGCTGGAAATTTTCTTATTCCATTTTGTCTTATTTAATAGGTAATTCAGGAATTTTCCAGATGTCAGGAACTGAGGTTTTTATAACACTTGAATAGCCTTAGCTTTCTCTGTGTTCTAGTACAGGCTTTAAAAACTGCCCTTTAAATTTTTGTTTGGGGTCCAGTGAGACTGGTCAGCAGGTAAAGGCTTCTTTCACTAGGCCTGACATCTAAATTTGATCCCAAGACCCTCATGGTGGAAGGGGAGAGCCAAGCCCTGCAGGCTGTCCTCTGACCTTCATATGCATTCCAAGGTACACATGTGTTTAACATGCATACACAGAAAAAATAAATGCAATTTTACAAAAACATGAATGGGTACGTCTTTTAAAATGTGGGATATATGCTTATTTGAGTCCTTTGCCTGTTTTTAAAATGAGTTTTTTATGAGTTGCTGTTGTTCTTTGTATGCTACAGAGACTGTGACCTTACCAGGCATGCAAGGTACAGATATGTCTCCCACTCCCCAGGCTGCCTTTTTACTTTTTGATAGTAATACTGGTTCACAACAGTTTTTAGGACTTTTATAAAGTCCAATTTATTTATTTATTTTTTTTGCTGCTTGTGGCTTTGGCATCATAACTGAGACTGTCTAATTGTCAAATTTAAGATCTTAAATATTAGCAACCATTTTATTGCTTCCACTCTTATAGTTAGTTTATTAATCCATATTCTGTTCAGTTCATTGTAGCTTATCATGCAATACAGAGGTTCAGCTTCATCCCCTTATCCATGTAGATGGTATCCAATTGTTCTAATGTTTTCTGAAAATACAGACTTCTTCCTTCACTGAATGACGTTAGCATCCTTGCCAACAGTCAGTGTGTCATAAATATGTGGGTTTATTTAGAAGTTCACTTCCTGTTTTCTTTCTGTTTATCTCTATGCCAGTACTCTACATAGTTTTGATTACTGTTTTACCACTGTTTTATAATCAACTTTGAAATTAGAACTGTGACTCCCCAGCTTCCTTCTTTCCTTCCTCCTTCCTCCTTCTTCCTTCCTTCCTTCCTTTCTGTCTTTCTGTCTTTTTGGTTTTTCAAGACAGGGATTCTCTGTAGCTTTGAGGCCTGTCCTAGAACTAGCTCTTATAGACCAGGCTGGCCTCGAACTCACAGAGCTCTGACTGCCTCTGCTTCCTGAGCATTGGAATTAAAGGTACACACCACCACAACCTGACCTCCAACTTTGATCTTATTCAGTATTGTTTTTATTGAGCTTCTGAAGCTTTCCATAAATTTAAGAATTGACTTCTCCATTTAAAATTTTTTGAAAGCAATTGCATTGGACTTGACGAAACTACACTTTGAGCAGTAGTACACAAAGTGTTGATTTGTCTTTTTATCAACATCAGATCTCTCAATCTGTAAATACTGGGAATCTCTTTGTGTAGTGAAATGGTGTCTGTCTAATTGGACTACGATCTGCTCAACAGGACAGCATTTGTGTCTTGACCACAAAATTAATCAATTAACTGTGGGAAAGCTCACAGACTCAAGAGGAGAACCTTCTACTGCTGGTTTTTTTTTTTTAACCAATATAACTTTTTTTGAGAAAAGGTCTTACTATGCTGCCCCTGACTGCCTGATACTCACCATATAAACAAAGCTGATCTCAAAGTCCCAGAGATCTGTCTGCCTTTGCCTCCTGAGTATTGGGATTAAAGGCATGTGCCACCATGCCCAGCCCTCAACATAACTTCTAACCACATTCAAATACTTATCCTTAGGTCCTCAAATGGGTGTAGCTCTCGTTTCTCATCAAGGACGCTTCCTTCTTACAGCAGATGAAGGATATTGTGGAGGTCCATAACTGGTCAAAACACAGAGAAGTGACTGTGGATGCCCAGCCCCACGTAGTCTACAAGGCAACCCCTACACCTGACACTCAGGAAAAGTCAAGGAAGAGGGAGAGGATGGACTGAAAGAGCTAGAGAACCAGGATTCCTGCTGCAAGATAGTGGTGTCTTCTATTCACTATGGAGAACTTTGTTACCTAAACAAGGCCTGCATGGTGTCAATGCCCGACAGTCAATGGCTGATGAGACTAGGGGATAATTCTTTTTCAGGAGTGAGCTCCCTGATAGGTTAGTTACTCAATTCCAAGTATCAGTCCTAAACACACACATATATAGGCATATCACTAAATGGATTTTGTAGGATGCATATATATATATATATATATATATATATATATATATATGTATATATACATGTAGCAATAGTAATTCAAGAAAAATGGATCATGAATTTTAGAAGGAATTGGGGTACATGGGAGCAGTTTGAGAGCTGATAGAGAGGAGTAGAAATTAAGTAAATGTAGTAGTCATATATGAAATTAAAGAATAAAAAATTTAAATGAGAAAAGTCATACACCATGACCAAGTTGATTTCATCCCACAGATGCAATATTGGTTCAACATGAACAAATCAGTAAATGTAATACAACATGGAAATAGAATTAAGGAAAGTAATCAACAGTTGTCCCAAGAGACACAGAAAAAGGTCTTTGACAAAGTTAAATATTCTTTCAAAATCTAATCTCTGAAGTCACAAGGAGGAGCAGAAACACACACACACACACACACACACACACACACACACACACAATCTAAGTGATGATAAATTGAAAGTGTTTCCTCTAAAGCCAGGAATGAAACAAAGGTGGCCACCATCACTGCTGCTCTAGTGCCATAAGTATTCTGGTGGTAACAGGAGAAAGAAACAGGTACAAACAGAAAAGGAAGAAAGCAGAGTATCTCTGCTTACAGGTTTTACGATTAAAAGGCCCCACTGACTCCACTAGAAAAGCCTTCTATCCGAAAAACATTTCCAACAGAGTACCAGGATACAAAATAGGCATACAAAAATCTGTAGCTTTTCCACACACCAATAGCCAACTTGCCAAGAAAGAAATTGAGGTGGAGGAGGGGGTAGGGGAATCCCACTCACATAGCTTTAAAAAAAATGGGCTGGGGAGATAGCTTCGTTGGGAAACTACTTGCTACTGATTTTGGATCCCTGTCACACACCTAAAAATCAGGACACCTCACACATCTGTATTCCCTGTGGTGGGGAGATAGAGACTGACAGCCTCCTGGAACTTGCAGGTCAGCCAGTCAAGCTGAATCAGTGAGATGATTGTTTGTTTGTTTTTGAATCAGTGAGTTTTAAGTTCACTGAGGGACATTATCTCAAAAATAGGGTGGCAAATGACCAAGGAAGATCCGGTTTCACACACAGTTGCACATACCCATATGTATATAGGCATGCTAATACATACACAAAAAAAGAAATTAATTTAACCTAAAGTAAGCAAAAGACAACTACAGTTAAAACCTTAAAACACTGAAGAAGAAATCAAAGAAGATGCTAGAAGATGTAACTATCCCCTTTGCTCATGGATTGGTAGAATTAATGTTATGAAAAAGCGGGTTTACTATTAAAAGCAGCCCATGGGTTCAATGTAATCCCCATCAAGATTCCAAGTACTTTTCTCAGGACTAGAGAAAACAATCCTAAAATTCTCAGAGAAGTATAGAAGACTCTAAATATCCCAAACAATACTCAGCACAGAGAGCAATGCAGGGGCGATCACAGTACCTGATTTCAAATTATGCTACAGGGCCAAATGACAAAAAAAAATTGCATGGTGTTAACATAGAAGCATACTTGTAGACCAATGGAACAGAAGACCCAATAAACCCAACAGCTGTAGTCATCTAATTTCTGACAAAGGTGTCAAAAATTCATTGGGAAAAAAATGACTGCTCTCTCTCTCTCTCTCTCTCTCTCTCTCTCTCTCTCTCTCTCTCTCTCGTGTGTGCATGTGTGTGTGTGTGTGTGTGTGTGTGTGTGTGTTATATGTGTTATATGTGCACCTCTCAACCACAGGTCCTTTCATAGATGGCCCTGAAAAATTGGTATCCTCCTATAGTGGGATGATACGAGGTCCATTTCTCTTGCTAACTCAATTCAAAAGTGATCAAAGACTTTGACATAAGACCTCAAACTCTGACATAGCTGGGGAAAAGCAGAGAAAAAGCTTTTGGAAAAAGCTTGTGGAAGCAGAATCTGAAAAGGCTTCCAAAAGCACAGGATACAATCCAACTGACAGATAGAAGAACACAAAATAAACTTCTATACAGTCCAGGAAACAATTGCCAAAGGGAAGAAACAGCCGAGGGGCTAGAGACATGGCCCAGTAGTTAAGAGTGCTTGGTACTCTTGAGGACCAGAGCTCAGCCCTCAGTACCTACATTGGGAAGCTCCTAAGTACCTATAACTCCAGCCTCAGGGGATCTGATGTCTACTTATGGCCTCCGTGGGCACCTGCAGTTGTGTGCACACAATGCCCAAATATGTATATAATTTAAATAAAAAACAGCCTATAAAACAGAAAAAAACTTTGCTAATAATACATCAGATAGGGGATTAATAGCATGACTATATAAAGAACTCCTAAAATGAAACACACAAAAATCCAAGTCATCCAATTAATAACTGACCTAATGAACCCAATAAATAGTTCTCCAAAGAAAAAATAAAAGTGGTCAATATGTATTTGAGAAAGGGTTCAGCATTCTTAGCTCTCAAAAATGCAAACTGAAACTTCACCAGGATTTCAGCTCTCTCCAATGAGGGGGAACACCGTCAAGAAAACAAATAGCAACACATGCTGGTGGGGATTGGGTAAAGGAGACCCCTAAGCAGTGCTGGTGGGGTTTGGGGAAAGGGGATCCCTACGCAGTGCTGGTAGGGATGTAAAATGATGCTGTCACTATGGAAGTCAGTTTGGAGATTCCTCAAAAAACTAAAAATAAAACTACCATGAGATCCAGCTATACCTCTCCTGGGTACGTACCTATAGGACTGAATCACCCTACCACAGGCAGACTTTTACATCCATGTTTGTACTGTTACACTATTCACAATACTGAATAAGCCTAGATGCCAATCACTAACTGGATGGACAAAGAAAACGTGTTGCATACACACAACGTGATTTTATTCAGGTGTAAACGAAACTGAAATCAACTGAAGAACAGTATGTTAAGTGAGATAGACTAAGTTCAGAAAGACAAATAAGATATATTTTCTCTTTCATTTAGAATTTCATACAGTATATTTTTTAGCATATTTTCTCTGTCCCTCAACTCCTCCCAAATTCTCACCCATGCATACACCCACCGCACTTCATATTGCTTCTCTCTTTCAAAAGAAAAGAGAAAACTCACAATAAGCATGGCATGGGGACCTCCCTGGAGTGTGGTTGATATACCCAGTGTTACTCCATTGAGGATAACTGATTTTTCTACTCCCAGCTACTCTCATCAGTGTCCACCTTCTTGAACAGGGGTGGGGCTTTGCATCTAAGAGGGGAGAAACTGGTTGCAAATGTGGGGAGAGGGAAGAGAAACAGAGAAGGAAGTGGAACACATATGACACGGAAACATAGGGTTATTATTTGGAGGAGGAAGATGAGAGACATGGGGACGACTGAGGGATAAATTAGAAGATACTTGTATTTGAATACCACACTCTTCTGATAGACCTAAACTATAACTTTTAGGACTTAAAATGGGGAAGTGACTTTATATTGTCAGCTAGCTTTCACAGTGTGGAAAGTGGGCCTTGTCTTGGGTAAGTCACTTGCCCAAGTTAAGCCTAAGTTAAGATTCTCACCTAGTATCATAAGCCACATTTTTTAGGGGGTGGTGACCTCTGTTGTGGTCCAGCCATGATGGGTTTATACATTCTAGGGCAAGTGGTGTGAGACAATGATCTGTATTCTGTCAATTATATTTTAAATAAATGCTGATTGGCCAGTAGCCAGGCAGGAAGTATAGGTGGGACAACCAGACAGGAAATAAAGGCAGGTCAATGAAAACAGGAGAATTCTGGGAAGAAGGAAGTCCCCTCTGCAGTCCTGGCCCAGCCACAGAAGAAAAAAGATGTGACTGCCCCACCGAATAAGGTACCGAGCCATGTGGCTAACATAGATAAGAATAATGAGCTAATATAAGTTGTAAGAGTTAATAAGAAGCCTGAGCTAATGGGCCAATTGGTTTATAACTAATGTAGACCTCTGTGTGATTTCTTTGGGACTTAACAACTGCGGGAACCAGGCAGGACAGAAACCCCAACAACAGGCAGAGGATTAGAAATGTTAGTTAGGAGGATCAGAGATAGAAAGAAACATAGAGACATAGGATGGTACCGGGAGGACAATTCAGTGAATACTGAATACTGAATCTGGCTGTGTTTATTTTTCATATGCTTTTATACCCCAATACAAAAGGGGGGAAGAAGGCAAAAGACTGCTATAACATGACACAAAGGACAACCAGAACAGTTACTTACTTCAATATTTGAGACAACAGCCATTATTTTCTGAGTAAAGCATGTGATGTTTGGGGCAGGATATGTAGTAAACACATCCTAGACCAAAAATCCTGTAGGCAGCCACTCCCTGAGTCAAATCTCCTAATTAAAAATGAGGGAGCAGGAATATGCTTGAATTCTTTGACCTTTGGTCAGGGTGGAGTGGACCCACCTCTGTGGGCCATCTTAGTGTTCAAAACACCAAGTAACCACACCCTAGGTTACAGTGTGTAGCCAAAGTTGTCAATAACTTTGAAAGAGCAAAAATAAGTACAAACTCTCTGACCTCCAGTCAAGGTGAAACAGGCTCACATTTGTGAGTCTCTACAACCTAGCCTTTTCTGATGTTGTCTTCCTAGTGCCTGTCCTATGCTACCTTTTTGTTTGCACTGTTTTCTGAGACAGGGTCTCACTTTTCCCAGGCTAGCCTCAGAATTACAGTACTTCTGCTTCAGCTTCCTAATGCTGGGCTTGCCAGTGAGGTATGCTACCTTTAGTGTTGACAATTTCTTAGTATGAGAGAAACCCATTTTTCTGTGAACCTACAGGATGATGGGCAGCAGGGTGTGTTTGTATATACTTCTGGGGATCATGCTGAAACACAGTAGAATTGAGCTATGAGTTAAGGACCAGTGTAACTACCCTAAGTGAGTTAGGCAATGGGAAGTTGCTGGAAGATACAGAAGTGTGGGGCTCTAGAATATTCCAGGCAATTATTGATTCTACCCACATACATTACTTAATGACTGACATCAAAGTGTACTACATCCCAACACAAAAGCCAATGCTCCTACTTGTTTTTGGAATGGCAGGAAAACCCAGTATTCCCAGGTTGGTCCACAGAAACCCTCATGCCCTAGTTTCCACTAGGTCTTCCCCTTGGGAGGGAGTTTGTTGTGGCCCCAGAGATGACTGGAGAACTTTGCAGGAAGCTCTCTTCCCTCAGAGGTTTAATTTCAAGAGACTGGGACAGAGGTGTGGCGGAGGACAGGTCTCTAAGGACTTATCGAAGCAGAAACAACTTTCCTTAGTCACCACAGAGACAACAGTAGGTGGGAACGGACATGGGATAAAACCTCCCAGGAAGGACCTGGCCCTGGCCCTGCCAAAGGGTCACACCCACAGGTAAGAACTCTGTGTATTCCCTCGCCATCTCTTCATGGTCCATGATTCTTTCGGTAGACTAGAGGTGGATCTTCTGGAAGCCCTTTCCATGGCTTCTACAGCAGGTACTAGACTTTTATGGAGGAGCGCTCTCTTTTCTGGGGTTCCTGTGGTCCTTTTCTCAGCTCCCATCTCCTTCCCATTTTAGAGTATCTCTTCAATATCTTTCCACAGCCTCTTGGAATGCATTGTGTTTCCCCATCTCCTATGTGTACAGCTCTGAAGATTAGAGACTCGTTCTCGTCAGGTGTTTTTTTATTTTTCCACAAATTTCTCTTCTCTGTGTCCTAAGCCCCTTGCACTTCTTTTTCAAATCCATTTCTCTCAAGGGTCTGGAGGTACTTCAGCTTGTCTGTGCTGAGACCACCTTGAAGATCTAACTCACTGGCTGCCGCAGCTGTTGCTGGGTGGTGGCAGTAGATGGATCCTGCTCTCTACATCCATTAAGACTCTGATTGGCCCCTTGCTGGTCCTTCAGACATTGCTACTGACACTGTTTCTGTGTTTCCAGGTAAGACTTGTCCTCTTTGCATTTTGATCCTTGCCTCCAGGTCCTTAAAAGCCATCACTGTCTGTGAAAGCCACCACTACTGACACTCTCTCTTGCCTTCAGGTGTAGAAGTCTTGTGTGTCTCCATTTGGCTTCTAATATGATGGGTTATTTTCCCTAATCTCTTACTCCATGGGTAGCATTGGAGAACATCTGGCTGTCTTACTCAGTTCGTCATTTAAAGCTGGGGAGACAGAGTGACCCTGAAAAGAGGTAGCATCCTCAGAGTGTCGTCATAGGTTTTAGGGAGAGTGAGTGTGGCTTGGAAGTCAAGGAATAACCGAACAAAAGCCAGACTCCCTGAAACTGGCATATGTTTTCATGAGACCCTCGGAGTGTTGAGAGAATTGTCTCTTGTAATATCAGGACAGCAGATTTTTATCTGAAAGGCAGCATCAAAATCCATTCTAGTGGACCAACAACAACCACCTTCATGTCCCCTTTCTTGGATGCAAGGCATTGCTTGCTCTTCCTCTACCACCCAGGTATTTCCCCCCATCTTCATGGTCTCTATTTAAAGAATAATTAGAACTCTGAGTTCATTGGGAGAAGCGTGTGTTGGTGTGTGCACTCCCTTCTCTTCGGCTTGTAGTTTTCTTTCTCTGTGAGAAATCTCTCTGGTGGGGCCGGTTTCCACTCTTTCTGATGCAAAGCTCTTCAAGGAAATTCCCAGGTGTGCTTCTGCTTGAGTCTCTCAAGCACAACAAAGGCTTTGTCAAGATCTGTTCCTACGAAAAAGGAAATTTTAATTAATACAACTTCGTCCTGTGTTTTGTTTACTGACAAGGCAAGTCCCCAGGATTTTTTTTCAAAATTATTTTAGCTGTTTGTTCAATATGTGTTTATAAGTGCCTGCTGCAGACTCTGCACTGTCTTTGCTGGCTTTTGTCTTGCAGGTTTTCATGACAAATCCTATTCAATTTAATATATTTATTTATTTTAACCAGGTCATTTTCTCACAAATTTAAAAATGCTAAAGATAAAATATTGTGTCCCACGAAGACTTTCTTCTCTAACTCGGTGCCAACAAACAGACTCCTGTGATTCTTTGCTCTGGGTCAGTGTTGCTGTTTTCTTGCATATTAGCCTGGATATTTGGTTTCTGAGTGCATATGTCCATTGCCTTCTGTGCACTTTAAAACAATTTAGAGAGAATTCTGTAGAAACTCACTAAACGCCTATTTCTTATTTACATCAGTCCCTTGTTTATTTAGCATTTCCTCTATTGAATGATTAGATTATTTGTGATTTTTTTTACTTTAATCAAATCTACATCCTATCTACAAGTCATTTTGCACACATTCAAACATTTCTGTAAGATTGCCTGCCAAGAGAGCTGCTCAAAAAAAAAAAAAAAAGAACCTGCCTTTATTTTTCTAAATATCTGTCTTCTGAGTGCTTCTACTTCCTGTGCCATCCTCTTGTGACTCCTTTTCCCAGACCATAACCTTTTCTTGTCTATAACACTTTCTTTATCTCACTCACGGTTGGTAAAATGGTTTTTCTACTTCCCTGCAAAGTCTCCTTTCTAATCTCTATTGTCTTACTAGTTTTCCTTCACTGGTTGATAGAAAGTTTTTACGTCTGCTAGCCTTGGATATCTGCTCAGATTAGAGTGTTAAGAATTTGTATTAAGAACAACTGGCTCTGAGCATGTGTGAGGTATGCTCATTGCAGCCTGGCTTACAGGACTGGTTTGTGTTTCTCTGTGTGGCATCGGTAGGTTTGAGTGGTTCCTGAGCCAGTCACATTCCTGACTGCAGGGAGAGTCCTCTGCTTTTCTGCTTGGTGGAAATGAATCTGGGTCCAGGAGAAAAGCTCCACCCGCCCTTTGGACTTGCAGTGGCCTCAGCTTCCCTGGGTCTGTGACTCCATTTCTCCTCCCCCAGAGAAGCAGTCTAGTGTGTTTGCCAGGAGTGAGGAAGGCCCCCTTTATGTGGGGTAAGGGGAGATGTGTATGGCAAGGCGTTTCTTCAGTAGACTTCCAGGAGATTCCTTTGTTGGCCTCATATTCATCTCTACAGCGGTATATCCTGTAACCCATTCTGAGCACGCGCGCAGGGGGTGGGGGGAAGGGTTGCTGTCTGGTTACTATTCTGTATTGTTACGGCCACTGCAGAGCTTAGCTTTCTTGGTTGGAAGTTGGTCATCTTCTACCCAGCTGTTGCAATATCTAAAAATATTGACTTTTTCTGTATCTGTGGTCACTCTCCTTAAGAGTGAAGGTCTAGAGAGGGCCATGAAGGGCATGCGCAAGCACCATTCCCCCCTCAGAATTGGAGATCTTCAGACCATATAATTTTAAAGAGAACCTTTAGTTACCCTCAGTGGTTGAGAAGAGGCTTTAGGGAGTACCTGGTGCAATCCCCTCTCCTTTGCCTGCCACAAAGGCAGAACGGTCCCTGTAAAGTGTCCATCGATGTGACTTTACTCAATTTCTTTCCTTCTCTTGGAGAGGGCTTGTGTTTTTACGAGTGTGAGCTAATAATTTCAGCTTTGTCTATCTCTCTGGAGAAGGCACCAGTGGCCTCTATTCGCAGGTACCCTGTCCCTCCTCTTCCTTTACTTCTTCTGAGTCTCTACTTCTTCTACCCCATCAGGATGTGTTGTATGCTCAGCCCTCAATACCCAGAATTTCATCTGTTCTCAACCTTCTCCCTGATCTGGGGGAGCTTCTAAAAGAACCCCAGCCCAAACACTTCCATTTGCAAAATGCCAATGTCCTAGAGAGATTCTACTTGTGATCCTGTGGATTTGGAGGAAAATTGTTCCCTTCCACCATCGAGCCTAACATATATATGGTTAAAAATGCCTGACTAAAATTATCTTTCAGTTAAGTTTTTAAGTTAAAGATCTTTATTCCATACTTGTTGCAATCATAAATAAATACTCTGACTTTTTCTTTAATTTTGCTAATTGATTTGTGGTAATTATGGGAAGACTTATGATTTTTAGGTGCTGAACTATACATAACTTAATTTTTTTTTCATTTCTTGAGTCACACAATAGCCTGATTTAGCCTAACTTTAAAATTAAACTAATTTCCATGTTTCTTATGGAAAAATATACAAAGTACAAAGAAGTTTAAAGAAGTGATATTTAATGTCCACTACATAGAACAAATTACCCTGGCATATTTCCTTCAAGCCTTCAGAAATTCTTAAAACTATTAATAATTTTTAAATATTAGAATGCCATAAATAGTCAAGTGTTGTGGCGCACACCTGTAATCCCAGCACTGGGGAGGCAAAGGCAGGTGGATCTCTATAAGTTTGAGGCCAGCCTGGTCTTCAAAGCAAGTTCCAAGATAGTCAGAGCTGTTACACAGAGAGACCCTGTTTCAATAAAATAAAATAAAATAAATGTCATCACTATCCCATTGACTAAATGTTATTTTACCATATATTATAGTTTATTTAGTTACTTCTGAATTTTTAGTGTGTGTGTGTGTGTGTGTGTGTGTGTGAGAGAGAGAGAGAGAGAGAGAGAGAGAGAGAGAGAGAGAGAGAGAGAGAGAATACACATATAGTAGACATAAGACAGCCTGCAGGACTCTTTCCCTCCTAATGCGGGTCCTGGGGATTGAACTCAGGCTGTCAGTCTTGGCTGTAAGCACCCTTGCTCTCTGAGCCACCTCCCCGCCCCTTAGCTACTTCTCTCTTTTGGACTCTCCCTTGCCTCCACTATTCTTCACTTACTAAGCTTTCTAAGATAAGAAGTATTATTAGGGCCAGAGAGATGGTCCAGCTGGTAAAAACCTGAAGACTGATGGCCTGAGTTCCATCCCTGGGACACATGTGGTGGAAAGAGAGAACTGACTTTAGCAAGTTGTCCTCCAACCTCCACACACACAGGTGCGGGGGGACGTGGGTGTACATCCCCACCCCCACAGTAAATATTAAAATATTTTCTAAAAACATATTGTAAGCTTTCATGTGTGTGCACCTACACACACACACACACACACACACACACACACACACACACACAAATGTAATTGAATTTTTTTAACAAGCTATATGTTTTTATATCTGAAAATAATAATGACCTTTCCTTGGCCTTAGTTTGCCATTAATGAAATGACGTTAGTGGCCATCCTTTTTCCCCAAGGACTTTGTGTTCTTATTTGGTTTTGTTTTGAAGTAGGGTCTCACTATGTAGCCAAGGCTGATTTTGACCTCAAGATTCCTCTGCCTCAGTGTCACTCATGTAGGGGTGGGATTAGGGGTGTGCACCGCCACACCTGCTACTTTCAGGGTGATTATGAGGCTTAGATGTGAAGATGCCGCAGAGCCCTCACCCCTCCAGGCTCATGACAGATGCTCTAAGTAATGGCACCCGGCCACCACTTTTAAACCACTAAGTGCTGCTAATGTTCCCACAGCACATCTTTGCTGTGCATCAGCTTCTGTGCCTACTGTTGTCTCTATTTAAGCAACAACAGGAAACTAAAGTTGAATAGGGTACCCTCTTCACCGTTTTCACTGCCTACGTACTTTTCTTAAAGGAGCAAATCCTCAAGTGGTTAGGACCTGGGGCCTTTACTGATTTTATGTTATCTTACTGTGTGGTGATAGTGGTTGAACCCAAAGCTTTGTGCATACTAGGTAAGTGATCGAACCCTGAACAACATCCTCAGTCAGGTATGAGACAGGAGAATAGACCAGTTTCTTCCAGGGACAGAAACTGTTTCCCACATTAATAAGCAACAACAATAACAACAAGCTTGAAACTAATTTCTCAGTTACGCGAAGGAAGTGTTAGAATTTAACAACCAACACTATTTTTTTTTTTAGTCTTTAAAGAGTTTACACATTTATTCTAGACCAAATCATATTTAAAGAGGACAACACACTGGGTAAAGTCATAATGTCCTCAATATTATGTGTTTTATATATATATATATATATATATATATATATATATATATGTATATATATGTGTGTGTGTGTTTTACATGTGTGTGATATGTTATATAAATGTGTGTATATCTACATGTATATGTATATATACATGTTGTATGTATATATGTGTGTATTATATATATATACACATAAAACACACACACACATATATACTTATATATGTTATAATGTTGAATTTTGTAAACCTGCTTGCAGATCCCAGCTCTTCCTAACAATGGCCTGGACAGGAAACCAGACTCTCATCTCCCACTTTGTCCTCCTGGGCCTCTTCTCCCGCACTCCGCTGCACCTCTTTCTCTTCTCCATCATCATGGTCATGTTCCTGGTGGCCCTCTCTGGCAACGGGCTCATGATCCTCCTCATCTTTGTGGACTCTCGTCTGCACAGCCCCATGTACTTCTTCCTCAGCTGGCTGTCGCTCATGGACCTCATGCTCATCTCTACCATCGTGCCCCGGATGGCTGCTGACTTCCTCATGGGGCGTGGCTCCATCTCCTTCACAGGCTGCGGCCTCCAGATCCTCTTCTTCCTCACCCTCCTGGGGGATGAGTGCTTCCTGCTGGCCTTCATGGCCTATGACCGCTATGTGGCCATTAGCAACCCCCTGAGGTACTCCGTAGTCATGAGCCGCCGTGTCTGCTGGCTCATGGTAGCAGGGTCTTGGCTCTTTGGCCTGGTGGATGGCCTGATCCAGGCTGTTTTTACACTCCGCTTCCCCTACTGTGGCTCCCAGGAGATTGACCACTTCTTCTGTGAGGTTCCGGCTGTGCTCAAGTTGGCCTGTGCCGACACCTCCCTCTACGAGACCATGATCTACGTCTGCTGTGTCCTCATGCTGCTCCTGCCCTTTTCTGTCATCTCCGCCTCCTACCTCCGGATCCTGGTGGCAGTGCTCCGCATGCGCTCTGCGGAAGGGCGGCAGAAGGCCTTTGCTACCTGTTCCTCCCACATGATGGTGGTCTCCCTCTTCTATGGGGCTGCCATGATCACGTACATGCGCCCACAGGCCTACCACTCTTCCAAGCAGGACAAAGTGGTCTCTGCCTTCTACACCATGATCACCCCCATGCTCAACCCTCTTATTTACAGTCTAAGGAACAAAGAAGTGACTGGAGCCCTGAGGAAACTCCTGGGAAAATGTCCCTGTGGTGGTGGGGCTCTTGGTTGAAAACAGCATCTGAAGATGTGAACTATGGAACTTGAGAGCCTGGGTCAGTCCACTGGGGTTTGACTGGGGGAGACACAAGTGTGGCCTACTGAAAACACATGCACGCATTTATGCTTTCTTCATTCTGGAATATTTTTACTGAGTATAAAATTATATGTTGACAAATTCCTTTTTAGTCTTCAAATGTCTTTTTAATAGTTTTTCTAGTTGCTTCTATTAAGAAGTCAACTATGTATTTTAATGGAGATCCTCCATTGTATGGTTTCCTTTGCTCATTTTTCTCTAGATCTCTTGTTTTCTGTGATTTGAAAATAGTATGTCACTAGCGTGGGCTTGTTTTTAATCAATGAACTTGTATTGCCCTAATATTGCTGAATCTTTAAGAAAGACTAGAACTATAACTATAAAAATAATGTATTTAAATAACTATCAAATTTGGGGGCTTTTGTTGACTTTGTGCTTGTTTCGTCTTTTTTGACAGGGTCTCAATATGTAGCTCAGGATGACCTCAGACAATCAAGCCTTCTGCCTCAGCCTCCTCTTTCTTAGATATAGCACTACAAGGCTCAACTCTTCTCTCCTTTCTTAGACTCTTTGGATTGACATTCTACAGACACATATTCATCACAATGATCCCATGATATATGAGCATTTTCCTCTAACTCAACCATTTAAGACTATCAGGATACCCAAACATGGGTATCTGATGCAGCCAAAATTACTTCATTTGTCTTCATTTTGCTTTCTTTCTACAACGTTTTTCTTAGTTCATTTTGCAGTTCAAGGGTCAGCAATCTATCAGGCCAAATCTGGCCCACTGTCTATTTTGATCAAGTTCCACTAAGTCTATTTCATGCTAAAACAAGAGTTGCATTGTTGTGACAGAAATCATGTGGCCTACAATATCCTGAAATACGAACTGCCTCATTCTTTACAGTAAAAGCATATCTGCCTACAATGTAGGTTGCTGACACTTTCCCTCTATCTCCAAGATGGCTTCTATTTCACACTATAATTCATTATTTCAGCCATTGCGTTTCTCAAGTTTAAAGTTGCCTTATTCTTAGGGCTTTCATTTCTCTTTCAAACATCTTTGAAAATCTTTATGTGTTCAGCTATTCTCATAGTCTTTACATTCATTAAACAATTTCCGAGATTTAAAGATATGATTTATTTCTAAACCCAAATGATCTCTGTTACTCTGTCTGGACAGCTGTTTTTTTCTCTGAACTAGGTCATGTTTTCTTAATTTTTTTGCATACCCTACATTTTCTGGCTTTGTTGTGCACTTTGAATAAAAACATTCTAAAGACTAAACTAGACAATTTTTGTTCTATTTTGTTTTGAGAGAGAATGCCCTTGAAACTCCCTATTAATACAACAACGTTCAGGTTCTCTTTGGTTTAAAAATAGGATAGCTGCCCTTCACCACAAAACTTGATTTCTTCTATTGCCATGCCCACTTAGCATACTTTTTTTGATCATAGGATTTGAACTGCAAGGGGTTGGAGTCCACCTCTGCTTTTATGTGTCCAATTCTGTATGTACCTCCAGTAGGGCCCTGACTAAAATGCAATTGAGAGAACTTTTCCCATTTTAAAGCACAATTTCTTGTACCAATTAGCAAACTATCTCTGGGGAAAATATTTAAATTTATCCATAGACAAAGACAGGAAGATTGCCAAGTTGGAAGCCAGCCTGGGCTATGGAGTAAGATCCTTTACCAAAGGAAAATGTTTTAACAAAAGATATCAAACTTGGGATTCGTTCAGATTCCAACCTGTTATATCAGCTATTAATAGTCTAATTGATCCTGAATTTGGTTAGTTGAGAGATAAGAGGATATTTTATGGGGGAAATCAGCTTGCTTCATCTCTTAAAAAGGGAAACCAGCGAAAGAAATGGGAGAGTATCATTATGTATAGCCAGTGACTCTGTGGCCAGTGTCGATTCAGCATAGATAGGATTTCCCTTGTGTTTACCTGGTGTTTTACATCATCTCACACATTCATCACGATTACCCCATGATGTAGGGGTTAGTGCTACCAACCTAACTGATGAGACGGATTGGGCTGCAGCTTTGCGGTAGAGTTCTTGGCTAGCACACACAAGACACCGAGTTCAGTCCCCAGAACAGTGGGCCAGCAGACAAAAACATCCCTCTTCTCCATCACCTTGTCTTTCATCTTGGTGGCATTGGGGGCTGCTGTGTGTTCTGTAGTCTACCCTTCTGTCCACACAGACTTGCAAATATTCATCGTTTAATGTGTTGTTGGTCAGGTTCAAGACCTCTGCCTGATGCTACACCATCAATACTGGACCTTCACTGAATCTCCTCTCCGTAACCTGCAGCTGCCATGAATCATGGAGAGCCTATGGTTATGGCTCTGTAGGCATAGGCCCTTAATGATCTCTAAAAGGTCATAGATGGCGTGGCCTCTGAGCACACCTTGGGCCCAGACAACACCATGACTATGGGTGGTAGCTCAGGTCACTCAAGTTGGCATGACCCCAGTGTAAATGGAGACTTTTCATTTGTTTCCCAGCCACCCAGACCAGATAATCATACAGATACTATATTAATTACAACATTGGTTTTGTTTTTCAGATTACAGTACTGTGGATGGAACATGGGAGCTTATACATGCTGGACAAATGTTCACCACTGGATGACATCCTTAACCCAGAAAGTCAGCTTGGATGGCAGATAGCAAAGGGGTAGACTCTGACTTAGTTATACCTTTGTAGTCCATACTTGCCTGAAACTCATGGTGGTCCTCCTGCCTCAGACTCTTGAATCCTGAGATTACTAGAAGGCAAGAACTGACTCAAAAATCTGTCCACTTACCACAATACCACACACACACACACACACAGAGAGAGAGAGAGAGAGAGAGAGAGAGAGAGAGAGAGAGAGAGAGAGAGAGATTTAAACTAATAGAAGAAGGAAGGTGAGTGGGACATCGCAGTGATGAACCACAGCACAAAGTTTGCTTCATGGTTAGAGAGAACTTATACAAGCACAGTAATAGAAACACTGGGAGTTTAAACTAAAGCTATTTGGGAAGGGGATGGAGAGATGTCTCAGTGGGAAAGAGCACTGGCTGCTCTTCCAGAGAACTCAGGTTCAATTTCCAGCACCCACATGGCTGTTCACAACTGCCTATAACTCCGAGATCTGACACCCTCACACAGACATACCTGCAGGGAAAATGCCAATGCACACAAAAATCAATAAATTAGTTTAAAAAGACTTGTTCAAAAACAGCTATTTTGGGTGTATCGAGATGTAAAAGATGAAAGGTATGAAGGAACTTAGCTTCTCTCTGGGCATGGTGATGCCCACCTCCTAATTCCAGCCTCTGTGAGTTAAGGCAAGAGGATGGTGAGCTTCAGGACAGCCTGGGCTACACGACAAAACCTGTCTCAAACAAACTAAAATAGGTAAACGCACCGAAGAACTAATTTTCAACTACTGTATTTGAAGTAAATAGTATTTTAAATTGCTCAAGAAATCACCATATGGGGACCTTGGGGGAGGGCTGAAGGGGAGAGGAGAGACAGGGAGGGGAGTAGAGAAAAATGCAGAACTCAATAAAAATCCATTTAAAAAAAGAAGAAAAGAGAAAAAAGAAAAGAATATTCATTAAAAATTCCTACTGTCAAAAAAATCACCACACAGGCATATTATTTAGAAATTCATATTCACGTTCCAAGGAAGCTAAGATGCTTGAGTGCTATTGTCTGTGTGGACAGGGGCAGGGGATGGGTGATGCAGGGAAGTGATGTTGGATTTCATAAGGATGGGTATTTTTCTTTTATCTTTTACATTTTCTTTTGAAGACTGAACACACTCTTCCAGCCGAGTGCTCTAACACTGAGTCACACGCCTAGCTCAACTCATATACAATTTTGTAAATGGCTTCAGAGAGTTGTTCACCAACCCGCAAGAATCACGAGTGGATAGGGTGTGCATTTCCCAATGTCGAGTAGCTAACATATACTGTCTATATTTGTTTTTGGTATTCGTATTATACATTATTCATATTTTCCCTATTAACTACTTGAAAGCTCACAGTGAGTTTTCTCCTTCCTCCACCCCTTCACCCCTTGTCCCTCCATCTCTCCCTCCTCCTCCCTCTTCTTTTTCTCTCACCCCCCCACCCAGCAATTAAACCCAGAACCTTTTATGTACCAGTTAGGAGGCAGGCAAGTGCAGGAACTCTAGCAGGGAGTTACATTCACACCTTTATAATGATCATTTTTGTGTAAAAATTTTTGTGTAAAAATTAGCAGCTTTCCAAACTGTCTTTGCAGTGCTTTAGACCTGAAATAATACATCTGTACAGCAACTGGTAGGGAGTTTTCTGTATTTATTCTGCATCAGACACTGGGGTAGAGAGGGGAAGAAATGAGAGGACAGAAGAACAGATTCAATGAGACAAATTAGTGTTGACCCTTTGGGAAAATATTTTCTTAACATTGTTATAGTCAGTAGGTATTTGAGCTCATTAGGTATTTTTGTTTACAGTTAATGGGGATGCTGCTGAATGGTAGTGTATATATGTGGATTTGATCTCTAGCAGAGAGATGGTAGAAGAAAATTTGACTATAGAAGGAGATAAAATAATGAAAGAAAAATGATTTAAAGATGCCACCTTTCTGGTTTCGAAGATGAAGGAAGGGGTTAAAAGCAGAGAAATACTGACAGCCTTGCTAAGTTTAAAATATCTAGGTTGGCAGCCAGAAAGCCCCAGCAAGTCTCTTGTTTCTGCCATACTTGGAGTCGATGTTACAGGAATGCATGTGTGGGGAACACCAAGCTTGTTATGTGGATCGGAACTCCAGTCCTCATGATTGCACAGCAAGAACCCTTAAATGCAGAGCCATCTCTCCAGCCCCAAGATTGCCAGTTATAATAATAATAATAATAATAATTTAGTAGTAATCTAGAAAGCTAAATAGTATTATCAAATCTTGGCTGGAGTAATACTTTTTCATCAGAACCGCCAGCCTTCACATAAGGACATGGAGACTTATTACTTTTTTTTATTGATTTTTATTGAGTTCTACATTTTTCTCTGCTCCTCTCCCTGCCTCTCCCCTCCCCTTCAACCCTCTCCCAAGGTCCCATGCTCCCAATTTACTCAAGAGATCTTATGGAGACTTATTATTAATTATGAGTTCTATCTTGAGCTTAGGTTTATCTCAGCTAGTTCTTATAGCTTAAATTAACCCATTTATATTAATCTACATTCTGCCATGTGACATGACCTCTCTTCCATCTTGCTCCTCTTGTTTCCTCCTGTGTCTGGCTGGTGGCTCCACCTTTCTTCCTCCCAGAGTTCTCTCTGCCTGGAAGTCCCGCCTATATTTCCTGCCTAGCTATTGGCAGTTCAGCTTTTTATTACACCAATCACAGCAATGCATCCTCACACAGTGTCCAAATATCCCACAACACTTGACAAATAACCTGACAGGTCTCCCAGTTCATCCCCTGCTTCTGAGCTAGGATTGAGTATAAAAGCCTAGATATATATCCTAACTAACTGAATAACTAACATCTCACTTCAGCCAGCCTACCCCTAGCTTCTGCATGCCAACGGCCCACAATCAGAACACCAGATCTTACTTTGTTCCCTTTCCCTCCCTCCCTTTCTAGAAAGGGTCTCATTCTGTAGTCCCTGCTGGTCTGAAACTTGCTGTGTAGGACAGGATGTTGTTAAACTTAGAGAACCACTTGTTTCTGCTTTCTAAGTGCTGTGATTAAAGGCATGCATCACCAAACCCAGCTATTTCTCCCTATGTCTGAAAGCTTTCTCATGCCTCCATCTGCCAATCAAAACTCAGGTGATAATAACTGGCTCCCTTGCTATAGACAACTCTTGGTAAACAGTTATTGGTTTTCCTTTATTGGTCTTCATTTATTTTCACAGTGCTGGAAAATTATCTGTTTAGTGAGTGCTTAGCCAGCAAATGGTGTATAAAAGTATGGGTTGTTATTTGAAGACAAGGGCCACAGAATACCTGACCTGGTCATCCATTAACAAAACTCCCAGAGTACAGGCAAACATTCTTTCTGACACTCAGTGCTTACTCTGGGACAAGGTAAAGATGGCTCTTGGGGAAGAATAGGTGTGACAATATCCCAGGGGGATCTTCCTATGTAATTTAATGGGAGTCTAGGGTATTTTTCAGGGTTAGGGCTATGGGGAGTGAACTTTGTCCTGGAGCCAATTCATTATTTGGGTTTCCTTTTTGGAGTGCAGTATATGTCTATTCCCTGGTCTCATTAATAGCTGGGCCTGATGTCCCAAGATAGCTGCCTTGTATAAACCCGAGACATGAGTTCATTAGCTGTTTTGAAAGAAACAGAAGACAATCTTGAGGGGTTAGTTCTATAAATCTGTGTCCGGAGCTTTGGGGTTGGGGTGGCAAAGAGCACATCAAAGTCCTCCCAAACCAACACTTGCTCACACATTACCCCACAGCCTGGATTTGCAGAGTGAAGTAGAAGGTGAACTGTGAGGAGCTATTGTGGTGCGTACTGAGGAGAGGAGGGGGTGTCTGAGAAATGAAGGACTAATGGAGGTCAGAACTGGGAAGAATTGTTCAGACTTTAACCCTCTCTTTGGGTTCTCTAGAGAAAGTTGGGGTGCACATAGAGATACCTGGATGCGTTGGCTGGTAAAGGTACTGGATGGCAAGAAATAACCGCTCTTAGGCTCTGGACTGAGTTCTAAGGTCAACAAGTAGACCCATCGAGTCCTGAATGCGTGCGCACCCACTTTCCTGACCCCTCAGCGTTGGCCTGAGCAGATCTTGGCCTCCAGACTGTGTTCCGGCTTCCTTTTAGGGCACATGTCTATCGCTTGCTGTGTCTTAGATCGCCCCTCGTCATTTTCCACGATCTTCTGCCTCTACACAGCTTTCCTGCTACTATCCAGATGAGAATAGTTATGGACCCAGATTTCCCTAAGCCAAGGTGTATAGACCTTTTTCTTTCCCTGTAACTCCCCTGAGGAGCTGAAAAACAGTAAATGGCCAGGTCCCATCCAGATCCAGCAAATAAGAATCCCAGGAAAAGAGACCAACAAGTACACTTCTTAATTTGTGTTTGGTTTTGTTTCATTTGTTGTTAGGGACAAGGTCACATGCCTGTAGCACTGGCTGTCCTGGAGCTCTCTGCATTCCTCCTGGCTCAGCCTCCTGAATGCCAAGATTACAGATGTGAGCCACCATGCCTGGCAGGTTTTGTACTTTTCAAACATGCTCCGAAGTGTCCCAGAGACACAGCTGGACTAAGAATCCCAAGCATCTTCTTCCCTCACAAGTGCAAAACTGTCTCTGGTTTAAAAACGGAAGACATTTGTGTGTTTCTTCTAGTTAGCTACCAGATGATGGCTGCAATTACCACACGAAACCAGACGAACGTTCCTGCTTCTGCTCAGAAAAACCCTCATTTCAAGTCTGTGTCATGTTCTTTGCCTGGCTTTGATACCTTTAAGTTTATATTAAGGATTCTCTCTTCCCATCTCCCTCACTCTCCACCCCTCCCTCTCTGTGCCTATGTGTATATCTGAGAGTGTCTTGCTCTTTAGTCCAGGTAGGCCCCAAGCTGGTGATCTTATAGGCATGTGCTGTCATAACTGGTTAGATTTAGTTGACAGCTAGTGTTTGTATATATTCTTCGAGGTATAGTATGATGCTGTATGCACACATTCCAGGATGCATAAATCAAGCTAACACGCATACACGCTGCCTCACACCCATATTTCTCTCTGGTGAGAACCTGTAGGTATTGCCACTGTAAACACTGGACTCGTGGCTGCTGTGAACTGTGAAGTATCACATCGGACTATGCTCACTGTGCTGTGCAGTAGATGGCAAAACAAGGTTTCTCCTCTGCACTGCAGTCTTGTGCCCTCTATTCTGATAGACGCTGATAGGATTTATCAACAGAACCAATATGCACACCTCTTCACTCACCATTTAGAAAGTGAGTATTGACCCAATTCTTACTTTTAAATGGGGGTGAATGTGATAGAATAGTCGCTGGTTCTAAGCAGTCTAGTCCACTTAGATCAAGCACCAAATAAGGCAAATTATATTTGACTATGGTACACACAGGCATGTCCCCAGTACCTGCCCTCATGTTTTTCAAAAGTCCAAATATTGGGATAAGACAGTGGTTAGCTTACACCCAGAGAGGCATGGCTGAAGTTCTGAGGCTCCCATGATGCCTTTGAGATTGGCATTCATCTTTGTTCAGCACCTGCCTCTTTTGAGGAAAAAACAAAATCTCTCCCCACCCAGAAACAGAGAAAAGAAAATCCTCTCAACAAAGATAGAAGAGAAAGACACACATTTTTACTGTTGAATAAATCATAAGCCAGATGTGATGCCCCCCATGGGGGTATGAATGTTATGAACAGAAGGAAGGGAAACTCAAGGTTTTGTATGCACAAACCCTTGTAATCGGATATGCCACGTCCTTGCACAGCTCCGTGGATGAAGCTAGCTGGGGCAGCAGGGGACTAAAGAAAAGACAGACACGCGGACACACAAAAAAGCTTGGGTTTGGCAGACTAGGCTCTCTGGTAGAGAAGTTCCAGCACTCTGGAGTCTCCTTGTGTTTATTTTATATGGTTGGATAGTGAAGCAAGGTTATCGTACAAGCTGAACAAGGAGGTGGGACTACGAGATACAGATAAACAAGGAGGCTGGGCTATTATACAACCTAATGAAGGGGCAGGTTTACCTGTCCTGATAGGTGCGGTCTCTGCAGGGAACAGTCATCAGACTGTGAACGTCCGAGGGGCAGAAAGCTATGATGGACATTTTCTGTGCACACCGTCAATGTTCACACTTGGACTAGGAGGAGAGGCTTTGCCATTTCCCTGAACCTAGCCCACTTTGCTATTTTCTGTGAGTTTAAGAGACTGGGGCCCTTGATGTGACCATGCCCAGGCCAACAATGCACATTCACAAGGATGCCACTCACTCCCTACATAGGTACGTGCACTTTTTTTTTTCAGGCAAATGGACATGTCCTCAAAGAAGAGGACTTGACTGTACCATTGTCACACACAGTCTGTCTTCGATTTGCTTGCTGATTGAAGTGACAATCTTCCAGATAACTGGCTTTGTGTAAAGGAAGATTAAACTTCTCACATCTTCCTGAAAGGAAACAATTTTGTGTTCCTGAGGGAGGCGCCAGGCTCCAGTCAGGTCCCCACTCTACCCTGACACTGAGGTAAGAGCACAGTTTCCCCTTCTTTACCTCTTGTTCCTTTTCCCCCTCCCCTCCCACTCTTTCCCAAGGAACACACTCAACTCGGGGTCTCAAACTTACCAGGCAAGGGCTCAACTGCTGAGATATAATCCCAACACCGTTTTCCCTTTTTCCTTTCTTTCTTTTTAAAACAGGGTCTCACTATATAGCTCTGGCTGGCCTGGAATGCACTATGTAGACATTCTATTTTGAACTCACAGAGATCTGCCTGCCTCTGCCTTCTGGGTACCAGGATTAAAGGCGTGAGCTACCACACCTGGCTACAACAAAGTCACTGAAAGACATACATCTCACAGAGCAGGAACTTACTTAGTTCCCTAAGGTAGGTGCTCCACGATATGGAGGGGAGAGGAGTCTCTGCCCTCTTAAATGAATGAATATGTCTGTGTATAGCATATATGTAGCAGTGCATGTGACATGGCACGGGCATGGAAGTCAGGGACAAATCTATGGGGTCAGTTCTCTCCTTTGACCTTTGTGTGGCTTCTGGTGCTCACGCAGGTCATTAGTTTTACATAGCAAGCACCTTTATCTGCTGAGCCACCCCGCCAGCCCTCTTCCATTATTCTTAACAAGAAGAATTTTGCTTTTTAATTGTATTACCTTTATCCCTTCCATCCAAACTTCTTTCTCCTTTTGTCACTTGGGTCATCCAATACTTCACTTCCCTGTCTTTTAAATCTATAGCCCCTTTCCTCAAATTGTTCCTCCCTACCTGCCATTTAGCCACCATTATCTCTCCTTGTGCTCCCCAACCCCCTGCCTGTATATTCAATCCATCCTCTCTCAGGAGAAATAAGATCCATTCAGGCTGGGTCCACCTGAAAACAGCTGCGTGAGAAAATGGGTTTTTACTGCAGGAGGAAAGAGTAGGGCAGGGCCAAAGGGCCAATCTTTGCCTTTGGAGAGGAAAGCATTTGTTTTGTTTTATGCTATTGAGGTGTCCAATAAAGTTTTTTTGTCTGTTGTTTCTCAGGGCCATGGCAGAGGAGCTCTGGAACCATTCCTCCCTGTCCAGCTTTGTCCTTGCAGGCCTGTTCAGGCACTCGCCTTATGACTCCTTCTTCTTCTCCCTGGTTCTTCTGGCCTTTGGGGCTGCTGTGGTTGGCAACATCCTCCTCCTGACACTCATCCAGACTGACAGGCGCCTGCACACCCCTATGTACTTCTTCCTCAGCCAGCTCTCCATCATGGACTTGATAATGACATGCACAGTGGTACCCAAGATGGCAGCCAACTTCCTCTCAGGCAGGAAGTTCATCTCCCTGGCAGGCTGTGCCTCTCAGATCTTCCTCGTGGTCATGGTGGGAGGAGCTGAGTGCTTCCTCTTGGCTGTCATGGCCTATGACAGGTACATGGCAGTCTGCTACCCACTGAGGTACCCCGTGCTCATGAACTGGAAGGCTTGCACTTCCCTGGCCGTGGCATCCTGGATAGGTGGAATGGCCGACAGTGTGATTGATGTGGGGATGGTCTTCAGCTTCCCCTACTGTGGATCTCTAGAGGTGGACCACTTCTTCTGTGAGGTCCCAGCCCTGCTGCGCCTCTCCTGTGCCGACACCTCACTTTTCGAGGACCTCATCTACGCATGCTGTGTGGTGATGTTACTGCTGCCTCTTGGGGTCATTGTGGCTTCCTATGTACAGGTCCTCACAGCTGTGATTAGAATGCCCGCCACGGAGGGGAAACAGAAGGCTCTTGCCACTTGCTCTTCCCACCTGGCTGTGGTGGGCCTCTACTACGGGGGAGCCATATTTAGCTACATGCAGCGGGCCTCAGCTAGGACACCAATGGGAGACAGAGCCACTTCCATCTTCTACACTATCCTCACCCCAATGTTCAATCCACTCATTTACAGCCTGAGGAACAGGGATGTAACCAGTGCCCTAAGGAAGATGCTTGGGAGGTGGGGCATGTAGGCAAGCCACCCACACATACTTTACTGCTCCTTTCTTGTCTTATCTGTTCCTTCCTCGGTTCAGGCTTCCCTGTCATTCCCATTTTTCCTCCATGCCTTTTGGGGACCTCTCTGGCTAGGTAGGATTAGGCTGGGCGCTGGGAGCGATCTGCTAGCACATAAGACACCTGTAAGAATGATGGTCGAGTATCAGATAGCTCTTGTTGGCCTCACATGACTCCTTCCTCCTATGAGAACCAGCATTTTTGAGGATTCAAAGCTGGTAGTGACTTTAAGAACTAGCAGATACCCTGTTTATGTCCTCCGGAGGTTGGCAGGCACAGCTTCCCTCTAGGCTACACATTAAGCTGGGGATGTGGCTCAGTTAGTAGAATGCTCTCCTTGCATGCATGCACAAAGCACTTGATTTCTTGCCCAGCACATGAACCAGACATGTTAGCCAATGTCTATAATCTTTCCTCTTGGGAGGGAGAGGGAGAAAGACCAGAAGTTCAAGGTCATCCTTAGTTACACATTGAATTCCAAGCCCAAGTCATGTGCTGGCCCTGTTAAAAACAAACAGCAAACAAATACAAAGACACCACAGTGAATCAAGACTGGAAACCTATTCACAACTCATCTGCATATCAAAATTTGGTACAGAGAGCTTGGTTGTGTAAGAATTGAGAAACTTTGGACAAAGTCACTTGTCTGTGGACTTTCCATTCTTCATCTGTGCAACCCTGGATGTTGATAAAATCACACCCAAAGTTCCTTGGCATTCACTAAAAACTAATTACTTTCTGTGAAACTCCATTTTTATGTGTTCATTATAGGAAACATGGTTTTGTATCTCTCCCCAAACATGACTATTTTTTTCTATTAAAAGACGGTGTTTCAGGGTGTTGCCTAGGCTGACCACGGCTCAAGTGTTCTTTGAAGTCATCTGATACTGGACTTGTAACACCCCAGTAGAAATGAGACTAAGTCATACACTACAAACAAGACAGGCAAACTGTGTTGCAACATAACTCACTGACTTCAACTACAGCAAAAAAGAGAGGTCTGAGCATCAGTCTGGATAAGGCTGCTGGTTGCTGGACAAATGGGAGCATTGGGTTTTTATTAACTTTAGGGGGCATAAGTTCAAGTATGTTAGGTGTCCACCGATCAGAGCCATGGTCTCAAAAGTTTGTCATCTTGCGTGCAAGCTTTGTGACCTTCTACTTGGTGTGGTAATGAGCAAGGACTTTCCTCAGGAACTGCTGAAGGTCAGTTGGTGTGATTTTCTTGTGTAAACATCCCAGCTTTATAGCGCTGGATGACTTGCAATGCTTGAGTTGACAAGAAGCGTAAGGTCAAAGTGGAAGAAACCCAAGCCAGCTCCAGTGGACAATGGGCTAAGTTAATCATGCATTGCAGTCCTGGACACATTTCTCAAATGGTCAGAATAGCTATATGAAGAGTCGAGCAGAGTCTGCTGAGCGGTTCTGAAGCAGCAAAGGACACAGACATGCTAAACAGACAGAGATGCCAAGCCTTGCATCCCGACTGAGTCTTGGTATCAATATCAGTATGTTCAAGCGAAGAATCAGTGTTTTTAGCAAACGCAGCTTCAAGTTTCTGCAGAGCAACCTTGACAACGGTTGTCATAGCTCACATGTGAGAAGTGTTATCTACACTGAAACTAGTGGGCAGCTAATAACGTACCACCCGGCTGTTCTGTAAACACTCTGGCTTTCCAGACTACTCCAGTGTTTCACAGCAAAGCCATGGAGCAAGCGCAGAACAGAGGCAGAGGAGAACATAGATCACTAAAATAATGTGTGATATGTTAAGAGCCCAGAGTTTATTTTATCACCTAGGGGTGGTCCCTGGGGCAATACTAAGATACTCACCTACCTTTGGCCTTTTATTCTATCTATCTATCTATCTATCTATCTATCTATCTATCTATCTATCTATCTATCTTTGTTGTGTTGGGGACTGGATCCAGGCTTTCCACACAGTAGGTAAGGGCTCTACCACTAAGCTATACTCCTAGCTGGGTCTTTGTACCTTAAGAATGGAATCACAGTGTATAAAGGCTAAGAAAGCCATATAGCATTGGTTAGTAGATTGGCTTTCAGCTTTCTGGAGACAGTTAACAAGCAAGCATGGTCTATGTTGCTGGTGCATGAAGAGCTGTTTGGCTTATGTGCACATTTGGAAACAATTGCCATGGCATGTGGCACTCTCTCACAGTCGGAGTTTAAGCTGTGGGGGCAGGGTACAGAGACTACAAATACCTCACCCTACACAATCAAGAGAGTGCACAGGAAGACTGATGGGGGGGCGGTGCTAGGGATTGAACACCATGTTAAACACACCTTCTTCCATTAAGCTAATCCCTGGCTCCCAGAATGTTTATCACTGAAACCAAAGGTAAAATGGAAATGATGAGAGTGACATCTCACTGATGTCATCTCACTGCATGAGCTGCAGACAGGAAGTGGAGGTTCATTTTATGTTGTTGCTGCTGTTGAAGGCCCTTTGTAGTATTTTGTTTTACTTGAGAAGTGCCTGGTGTTGCCCTGGTTGGCCTCAGACTCTCTATGCAGTCAAGAATGACTTTAAGCTCTTTCCATCTCGCCTATGTGCTGGGATTATAGGCGTAGACCTATGGACCACGATCACAGGCACAGGAGTTGACTTCTGAAAAGACAGAGTATCCGTGAAGACAAATATCCAGGAGGGAGTGTTTTGCCTTTGAGACAGTTGGCTCATCTCACTTTTCAGGCTGGTCTAGCATTGACCTTTTTTATGACCATCCTACTCTCCTGTCTCAGCACTCCCACCCCTAATAACTGAGATTACAGACATGCATCAACAAACCCAGGTCAAAAGATAATCTTTAATATACATTTTCAATAAAGACCTTCTTTAAACACGTTGGACCAAAAGAATATATCTACTTCATTATTGCAGCACACTAGAGACCTCCATTGGTTTCCTGAGACTTCATAGTATGACAGGTAGCATGTGGGGAAGGAAATATGGACCAGTCCTTTGAGAATATAGAGTGTTCCAGCTAGAAAAGGTCGCTGAAAATGAATTCTAGAGTGGAGAGATGAACAGAGAATGAGAGCTTTCTGGCCAGAGAGTACCGGGCCCACCTCTCACAGGGTCTCATAAGCCAGTGTGAGAAGTTAGAGCTCCGAACAAGAAGAGACAATATTTGCCCTGGGATTGTTCGTTGTTTGTGTTTGGGAGCCAGGGATTTACTAGGCTGGCCCCATTATCTGCCCTCATGCTGGGGTTACAGATGTGTTCCAACATGCCCAGCTGGTCTGTTTTAATAGGTCCATCCAGGCTGCTGTATAGGGCCCACAGGGAAGTTCCTGCAGTAATCTGGGTGAGAGGTTAGAGTTTGGTTCTGGGTAGAAAAGAAAGTGACCAGAAGTTAACAGGTTGTGGGTACACTTTAAAGTTTAAATTAAAAGGATTTTCTACCTTATTGTCAGAGGAAACAATCAAGATAGAGTAGCATTAGTTTAGAATGCTTATGATGGAATAGGAGGCTCTGGATTTTTGTTGTTGTTGTTGTTTTGTTTTGTTTTTCAAGACAGGATTTTTCTGTGTTGTTCGGGTTATCCCAGAACTCACTCTGTAGACCAGGCTGGCCTCGAAATCAGAGATCCTCAGCCTCTACCTCCCAAGTGCCGGGATTAAAAGTGCGCCACCACTGCCTGACAGTTTGCTGAGCATCAAACCCAGAGCCTCCTGCATGCTAGACAAGTGCTCTGTCACTGAGCTCCATCTCCGACCCAAGGAGGAAGCCTTTGCTCATCAAGTGGTAGTCATTCAATAGCTGACTCCCAAAAGTGGGCTATAGCCATCCCTACCCCAGTGTGAGTCAACTCCTGAGAGACCCTGTCTGGACATGTTTGTGAAGAGCAGTATTTCCCTGAATGACTACGGCGCTAATATTTAAAAAAAAAAAATCAACATTCACCTAAGTTTTTAAAAATAGTTTGGGCTCCTAATCATTTTCATTTGACCTCATGTCTCATCTCATCCTTGAATATGTAAATGTCATCACTTGGTTCATCTTGCAAATAATTATTGCAAAAATACTCTTCCCCTTCTTCTTTTTTTTCTTTTCCTAAAGGAAGCTCAAGGACAATTTTATTAGAGGTCTGTGCAAACTGGGACAGATGAGATTAAAGTTCTGGCAGCCTCAAGGAGGAGATGAAGAAAAGTCAATCCTTTTAAGTTAGGCATGGAGTACAAATAGAGACAACTTTTTGAGAAAAGAAAAAGCGCTCCCAAGAAAGGAAGAATGCTAAGGAGCAGAGGAAAGAGCCCTGAAGCCCTTCCCCTTACTTTTAAGAAGTATGTAAGATTGCTACCGAAAACCGTGGAAACTTTCCAGCAGACTTTGCCCAGTGATTTCAGGACCCATTACTCCTTTTGTCCATACTAATTATTTCCATGATGTAAAGCTAAAGGTTTTTCATCCCACACTCCTCCTCATCATCTTTTAGATAGATTTCATTAGACTATTTTTTTTAAAGGTTCCCCTTTGAAAAAATAGAAAAAGAAAAACAAATTAAAGTGCTGGCATAGACTTATGCATCTGGATTTTAGTTAGCAGCTAATGCTGCATTATTTTATTTTTTAATTTTTGAGATTATAATAAGATTATAATATTTTTCTCTTCCTCCCTTTCCCAAGTCCTCCCCACATACTGTAACTCCTTATGCACTTTCAAATTCATGGCCTTTTAAAAATAATTGCTATTACATGTGTACACGTATATGTGTATGCATATATATTCCTAAATATAGCTTGTTAAGTCTGTACATTGTTGCTAGTATGTATGTTTTTTGGAGTAATACTGCATTGTTGCCATCCTAACCCTTGTTGTGTTGGGGAACTAATGTGCTGCCCCAGAGAAAGTGTCCCTGAAGTTGAAGATGTGCCATGGCCCTCAAGTTAGGCAAGCACCCTGCCCCTGACCTCTGCCCCAGCCCCATCAGTGCCATTACGGATGTCCGTCTTAATAATGCCTCATAGAAGGCCAGGGAAGTCACTACAGACTGTAATATGTGCTTTTGCTTTTTTTTTAAAAAAAATGTTTATCTACTTATTTTAACTGACAAGCAAAAAATATGTATATTTGTGATGGACATTGTTTTGATAAATGTGTGCATTCTGGATTGGCTAAACCAAACCAACTGACATCTAGACTACCTCACCTACCTTTTTTATGGTGAGAACTCTTAACATTTTCTCTGGTTTTAAAGTATGCACTCCACGGTTACTAATCACAGTTCCCAGTTTGCCCAGCAGATCTGAACTACACTGCTTCCTATCAGTTTCTGCTGACTTTTATTTTATAGCCAAAATGGTCCAAGTTTTAGGCCTTCTTTACCCCAGTCCTGGAATCAGCCATTTCTCCCATTTCGTTTTAGGAAGAAATGATGTTTAAAATTCAGATTTGAGCCATCGGTGAACTCATTACTTATGAAATGTCATTACTTCTAGACTTTTACAGAATATACAAAATTACACAAAATATGCAAAACTATACACAAATTAACGAATACTTCTGACTTCTTTTCCACAGTGCACACTCCATAGTCTTGCTATATACATAAACGGTCTCTTTTTTTGCCCGCTGTCCTTAAAATAATTATATATGCACAAATACATATGCCAAGGGTCTCGGCATGCTTTGGCAGCCGGGGAGCAAAGCGCTGTCCGGGAGTTCAGGACACTGCCTAGACCTGGCCTTGAAGTCACGACAGCGCCTCATCACCAGCCCAGGCGGTGTCAAAGGGCTCATAGGGCTGTAGCCAATTGTCATTGTCGTCCTCTTCGAGGACATGTGGCCCTCTGACCAGCAAAGAGCAGATGGTCAGGGGATCCGGGTGTTCGCTGCCATCGTGGGCTCGGGGCCTGAAGTAGGCACAGAGAGCCCCAGAGAAAGTGTCGGTGAAAGTGAAGATGTGCGAGCCATCAGACGCATTGAAGAAGGACAGCTTCCCTGCCTCATAGTCCAGCAGGATGCCCATCCTCCGGGGAGGCACGCGTAGCGTCAGCGCCACGCGCTGCGGGTCCAGCACGAAGTACTCGCAGCTGTTCCACAGCCCCATCACCCAGTAGCCGGCGGCGGGGCTCAAGCGCACGGACCCGGAGCGCTCCACAGACTCCAGACAGGCGCCCAGGAACCAGCGGCTGCGCCGGCCCACGTGCACCTCCCAGTAGTGGCGGCCACTGCAGAAGCGCTCCCGGCTCAGCACGCACGTCTGCTCCGAGAACCGCTGCGGGCCGTGGACCACAAGACTGGGCGCCCCCGGTCGGGAGGACACGCTCTTGAGGTCGTCTGAGATCTCCAAGCTAAGGTGCGCTGTGGTAGGATCCAAGGTCACGTCCACTGAGCAGAAGATCAGGATTAGTACCTACTGGAGAAGGTTCAGGTACCTCTCCTTCTTCCCCCACCTCCATCCTTCCCCTGCTCTTCCCCTCCACTCCTTCACTTCTCAGACATCTAGTTTCTCCAGTTGGACGAACTGGTGGAATAACAAACGCACACACGCACTCTATCAACTACTCCTGTTCCCAGAATGGCACACTCCTGAAGACTATTCCTTTCCTAACAGAAAAGTTTCGAGTCCCATTCTTCGGTCGCAAATAAGGTTCATGGGGGAGGTTTGCTAGCATGGAGTCAAGTCTTTTGTGGCTTCTGTTTCCTCTGGTTTCACCACCAGGTCTAGACAGCATGGCTGTGCCTCCGCTTTACAGCAATTTTAGGACTCTTAAAACTACAGGGAACCTCTGAGGTCATCTAATCCAATGACCTACACTCCAGCACCCATGCTCCAAACACATCCACTCGATGGTTGAGAAATTGGAGGATACCCCCCAAATACCCACCCACCGGTTTCTTGAGTCAAAGCTCCCTATAAAACCCAGGTTGGTCTTGACTCGTGACCCCCCTGCCTGAGCCTCCCCATGCTGGGATTTCAGTGTGCATCAGGCATCTGAGGGGCCCTTCTGAGGAATGATTTGGGAGATTCCTTTCAGACGCTGCCTTTACTTCTGCACACAGATGCCATAAGCAACCTTCCTTCCTGACCTTAGGAAATGAACCCAGTAAACCCCCAAAGCTGTGCCTCTTTGCGAACAGTTTGTGTCTGAAACATGTGTGCACATGAAAGTATGCAGCATGCTGTATGTATACTCTGTGTTCATTTCCAGGAGATGGACTTGGCTCCTGAAAAAACCTTTCCTCCAATGTCAGACCCCTCCTCATCCCTTCTGTGCTAGACTCGGCAGCTTCAGTTACTTACCTGCATATTGCTGGGCCGCTCTCCACTCTGAAACCAAAGAGAGAGAGGGGACTCAGAAAGC